>NW_028242350.1:0-214051 GCF_964263255.1 Lissotriton vulgaris
CAATTGCTTTAAGATCAAATGCTGAAGGAATAGCGTTGATATAAACGTGTATTTGGGGAGAATACACATTTTGACTAGGTTTACTCGACCTGTTATGGATAGTGGCAGATGTGACCATGATCTCAATAACTTTTTGCATTCTCTATCAATTCTGTCCAAGTTGCTTTGACCAATATTACCCACGTCCTGAGTGATTCGTATTCCAAGATACCGCATGGAAGACGCCACATTTATACCCAAATGTTGTTCTGGTATATTCCAAATCATCATTTCAGTCTTACTTGAGTTTATATTGTACCCCGAAATAAGCCCAAATTCTTCTGCTCTCTGTATAACGACAGGAAGTGCTATTTTTGGATCAGCTGTAAAGATCAGAATATCATCAGCGTAAAGTGCTACCCGCCTCTCCCACTCTCCAAACCTGAATGATGGAATGTTCGCCTCTGTCCGCAAAACCTCGAGCGAATGGCTCGATATATAAGTTAAAGAGGAGTGGGGAGAGCGGACAGCCCTGTCTTGTACCTCTGGAAATATGAAATGCCTCCGTCAAGACACCGTTGATCAATATCCTGGCCGAAGGAGCACTGTAAAGTTGGAATATCGCTCTACAGAATCTACTTCCAAAGTTGAATTTTTTAAGAACATCTTCGAGGTAGGGCCAGTTAACTCTATCAAACGCCTTTGTTGCATCTAACGTGAGAGTGGCCAAAGGTAAAGAAAAGGCTGATGCGATATCTATGGCTCCTATCAGGTCATGAGTTAATTCCGATAATTGACGGCCTTTAATAAAGCCCTTTTGATCTTTATGTGTTATATTGCTTATTACACTACTCAATCTTGTTGACATTATGGATGTAAAGATTTTATAATCGTTGTTGAGCAGGGATATGGGTCGATATGACCCACATTCCCGAGGCGATTTGCCTGGTTTCGGAATAAGCACAATTGTAGCTTCCCCCCATGATTTAGGTGTTGGATTCCCTTCTATTAAAATGCTATTAAATAAAACCTTCAACACCGGAGCGATAACATCTTCCAGGGCTCTATATATCTCCCAGGGAGGCCATCTGGGCCGGCCGCCTTCCCTTTTTTGGATTGACGTAGAGCTTTCCTCACTTCATCCTCTGTTATCTCACTCTCCAGAGCTTTATTCTGTGCTGTTGAGAGAGCAGGAGCAGAATGCCTTTGAGCCAGTTATCCCTATTCTGTTGGTTGTTGGGAAGTTCTTCCCTATATATTTCCTCAAAGAAATCATGGAAGGCCTTGCCTATCTCTAAGTTTGATGATCTTACTGTAGCCTCCCCCTCTACCTGGATCTCTCTAATATATTTGAGAGCTTGATCTGACTTAATTTTCCAGGCCAGAACTTTCCCAGCAGCTTCTCCAAATTCAAATTGGGAGATCTTACTTGCTTCCCATCTTTTGTTGACTCTTTCTTGTAGGATATTTTCCAATTCTGCCTTTTTTTCTACTAGCTTTGTCTGCTCTAGTAAGTTTACCTGTAGTGTGTCAATTTGTTGTTCTAATAATCTCATTTCCTGCTCCAGGTTGGCTACTCTTTCTCTATATATTTTATGCCTGTAAGAGGCCCTGTTAGTAATCTGGCCTCTCAAAAAGGCTTTAAAAGTTTCCCAGACCACCTCCAATCTTGAGGAGCCTAAATTTAAGTCAAAAAATGTTGAGGACTCTACTGCCAGAAACTTAACCTCTTCGTCTTCAAGCAGTAGTGTCCGGTCAAATGACCACGTTGGAAATGTAGTCTTGCTATCTAATTTCATTGTGAATATTAATGCGGAGTGGTCTGAAAGATGTGATGGGAGGTAATCTATTGTTATCAGAAATTCTTTCAACGAGTAGCTGAAGAAAGCATAGTCAATTCTCGACTTATGCTTAAACCGGCTATTTCGGAAAGACACCCCCATTTTGTTACCAACTTTCTCTCTCCACAGGTCTGCAAGACCTAAGTGATTCATTATTGTCAAGAGGGTTTGCCTAGATTTAAAGGAGCTACAGGTTTTAGATTTTGTAGATTTATCCAGCTTGGGATCAAGAACGATGTTAAAATCACCCATCCAGATCACTGGGTCCTGAACTGATATCAAATGACTCCTGACAGCATCTAAATGTGAAGGATCGTCCGAATTGGGGCCGTAATAGCCCACCAGGGTGCTAATATGCCCGTCCAGTGATACTCTCAATATTAGCCATCTCCCTGTGTGGTCCTCTTTATAATCTAGGATTTGAGCTTTTACTGATTTCTTAAAGATAAAGATTATCCCCCTAATGTTTGCATTATGATCTGTAGAACAAAATTTATCTATCCATTTGTGTTTCTTAAGTATCAGGTCAGCCTCTGATTTAAGTAGATGTGACTCTTGGAGGACAATAATCTGTGCCTGAGAGTCCCTCAAGTATTGTAAGATACGCTCTCTTCTATCCCTCACCCGAAGTCCATTGACATTCCAAGATATGTATTGGATTGATGTCATTTTATTTTTTCTTCCTCTCCCTCCCCCTCCTTCTTATTACTTTTCATCCACTGGTAACATCTATTTTTTAGTTTGTTACACCTAAGGCACATTAGACTAACGTTTTTGTTAGGCATTTGAGGACTTTTTATTTTATCTCCACTTCCCCCCCACCCTCCCACCCCCCTGGGAAAACCCCCCCTACTTACTGTGGCCTGTTGTCTGGCCATCTTCACGCCCGCTGCAGCTATGCTCATTTATCCTCACTGCAGTTAATTTATAGATTTGGAGCTATTATCAGCCCAAAAAAAAGGTATTGGTGTGCAAAGGACCTTTAGCTCATTGTCTCTGATAAACCTTTTATACCCTTTTTTTTTTTTTTTTTTTTTTTTTTTTTTTCCCCTATGTGTGTGTATATATTTTTTTTTTCCCTACCTGTTTAGGTCTTTTTCTTTCTTTCTTTTTTCCCGTTTTTCCTCCCCCTTTTTTTTTTTTTTTTTTTTTTTTCCTTCCCTCTTCCCTTTGTTTAATTGTTTTACTATTTTATTTCTCTTTTTTTCCCTACCCACCTTTTTCCGGTTATTTTTTTTTTTTTTGTATGATTTTTTATTTATTTATTTTTATTTTTAGTTTAGTTTAGGTTTTCCTTTTAAAGCACAATTATATACTTTTTTTTTTTTTCCAATATATTATTCACCTTGTTTCCTAAATCTAGCTTACGTAGCTTTCTGGGCCTGGGCCTGAGCATGGTCACTTATACTTTCTAGTAGTTCATCTGCATCTTGTGTAGAGCGGATATTATACATCTTATTATTATACATAACCCGGAGGAATGCAGGAAATCTCATCTGAACACTAGCTCCTAACGATCTGAATTTCTCCATACGCTGCCCTAGTTCCCATTGCCTGTCAAGTGTGGTTTTTGATAGGTCTGACCGAATCTCAAAGGGAAAATCAGGGCCCTGTAATGTTTTTGCCTTCAGTGCAAGATTCAGAACCTTTTCCTTTAAGGCATAAGTCAGAAAATTAACTAAGATTTTTCTGGGCTTATTTCTTGCTGGATTCAGTCGAAATGGGTCACGGTGAATTCGCTGTATATCGTTCTCCAGGATTTCTGCAGGCTCATCCAGGTTGAGGGATTCCTTTAGTAGCTTTACTACGAAGGCCTTAACGTCTCCCCCCTCTTTTCCCTCCGGAATTTTCAAGAGCCGGATGTTATTACGTCTGGAAAAGTTTTCCAACCCTTCAATTCGCTCCCGCATGCTCTCTCCATCTTTTTGGAGAGTATAAATTTTAGATCTTGCAGCCTCCAGGTTTGACGTCAGGACTCCCACTGAACTCTCTAATGTTTCGGTTCTTTCACAAAGACTATCGACTTTCTTCTCCAATATGTCGCAGGACGCCCTAATCTCGGTCTGGTTAGCTTTTGAAACTGCAAAATCGTGCCTTATTTCATCTCTCATCGCAGTAATCGATCCTACAAGAGCCTCGAGGGTACTCCCCACACCAAATTCACCAAGATCTCTTTGTTGCTGATTAACGCCCTCCTGTCTGCCCTCTTTTCCTGGTATTGTCTCTTTATGTCTTACTTCATCTTCCCTTTGCCTCTGCGTACTAGATATCTCACTGACAGAACTAGCTCCTGGGAATGTTAGAAGAGGCGCTGGGATAGCCTCTGGGCGTGATTTGGGATCCACAACCTGCGCGGCATCTCCTAACGTAGCAGATGCTTGTTTCACGGGAAGTATCACGGGTGAATTGTGGGTGGAAACGCCCCCTTCCCCCGTAGTAGCTTCTAGTAAGTCTTCGCTACCCTTCTGGTTGTTAGATGTTGCCATGTCTTTAGGAATTTCCAGAACCTGGGGTATAGGCTTAAAGTATAGGCTTAAAGTATGCTCGCAATGATGGAGTGACACCCTTAGGGTTTTTTAAAACTTTCTTTTTAATTTGCTTTTTCTGTTTAAGGCTATTGGCCCCTTTAACGGAGATATCTCTCCTTGACTCTATTCCTTCAGCAAGGCAGTCCAAATCTTTTAACAAAGCTTTTCCAGTACTGCACTCTGGGACACGTAGTTTCTTTATCAAGTTGACCCCCTTGTGTTCACCCCTGGTTTTACTCCTTGTTATTCTAGGCTGGGGGTCTCCCCTAACTGCCTCCCCTGGTTTAGCCACTACTGTTGTTAAGTCTGTAAGTTTGCTCAGGGCAGAACGGATTTCTCTTACCTTATCCGCGGCTTCTTACTAGTGGTTCACTAGGGGCTCACTGCGGTCTCTCTCTGAGGACTCGCTGTGGCTGTCAGTCTCATGGACCCTTGCTGACTGCGGGTGGTCAGTGCCCTGGGGGCTTCTTTCTAGTGGTTCACTAGTGGCTCACTGCGGTCTCTCACTGAGGACTCACTGTGGATATCAGTCTCATGGACCCTAGCAGCAGATGCTGGCTGCGGGTGGTCAGTGCCCTGGTGGCTTCTTACTAGTGGTTAACTAGGGGCTCACTGCGGGCTCTGTCTGAGGACTGACTGTGGCTGTCAGTCTCATGGACCCTTGCTGACTGCAGGTGGTCAGTGCCCTGGTAGCTTCTTACTAGTGGTTAACTAGGGGCTCACTGCGGGCTCTCTCTGAGGACTGACTGTGGCTGTCAGTCTCATGGACCCTTGCTGACTGCGAGTGGTCAGTGCTGTGGCGGCTTCTTCCTAGTGGTTCACTAGGGACTCACTGGGGGCTCTCTCTGAGTCTCATGGGCCCTAGCAGCAGAGGCTGCGGGTGGTCAGTACCCTGGTGGCTTCTTTCTAGTGGTTCGCAAGGGCTCACTGCGGGCTCTCTCTGAGGACTGACTATGGCTGTCAGTCTCATGGGCCCTAGCAGCAGAGGCTGACTGAGGGTGGTCGGTGCCCTAGCGACCTCTCACTAACTTGTTACTGTGTAATAAACCACATGCACATGTTACACAGTGTCCTCAAAATACATTGTAGGGACGCCATACTTAATATTATAACATAACTCATTCTGAGTTAGTGATAAGAATATGATCCATGGTCAATATCCTGGACACAATGTTCATCAACACACATCATCCATAAATATACACCCTCGTCACTTCTCAGCTTGTCGTCCCTATGTAATGACCAATGTGCAGCCTTTAATAATATGACACCAGTTATATCACTAATGCTGTATTTTGCTGCTGTGTGATAACCGGAACACAGCCCTCATTTATATAACACCTGCTGATTTAATAATACTAATATCACTAGCGTGAAACCATCTGGACACAACATTCATTAACATAACATCTACTGTGCTTCTCATACTGAGTAATAATCTACGTAATAACCTGGACACAGCCCTAATTTATATTGCACCTGTTCAGTTATTGATCCGAATATCGCCTTGTGAAACCAATTGGACACAAAATATATTAACATAACATCTACTGTGCTTCTGATATCAAGTAATAATCTATGTAATAACCTGGACACAGCCCTAATTTATATTACACCTGTTTGGTTGTTGATACGAATATCGCCTTGTGAAACCATCTGGACACAAAATACATTAACATAACATCTACTGTGCTACTTATACTGAGTAATAATCTATGTAATAACCTGGACTCAGCCCTCATTTATATTATACCTGTTGAGTTATTGATACGAATCTCGCCCACGTGAAACCATCTGGACACAACATTCATTAACATAACATCTACTGTGCTACTGATACTGAGTAATAATCTATGTAATAACCTGGACACAGCTCTCATTTATATTACACCTGTTGAGTTATTGATACGAATCTCGCCCACGTGAAACCATCTGGACACACCATTCATTAACATAACATCTACTGTGCTACTGATACTGAGTAATAATCTATGTAATAACCTGGACACAGCTCTCATTTATATTACACCTGTTGAGTTATTGATACAAATCTCGCCCACGTGAAACCATCTGGACACAACATTCATTAACATAACATCTACTGTGCTTCTGATATCAAGTAATAATCTATGTAATAACCTGGACACAGCCCTCATTTATATTACACCTGTTGAGTTATTGATACGAATCTCGCCCACGTGAAACCATCTGGACACAACATTCATTAACATAACATCTACTGTGCTTCTGATATCAAGTAATAATCTATGTAATAACCTGGACACAGCCCTCATTTATATTACACCTGTTGAGTTATTGATACGAATCTCGCCCACGTGAAACCATCTGGACACACCATTCATTAACATAACATCTACTGTGCTACTGATACTGAGTAATAATCTATGTAATAACCTGGACACAGCTCTCATTTATATTACACCTGTTGAGTTATTGATACGAATCTCGCCCACGTGAAACCATCTGGACACACCATTCATTAACATAACATCTACTGTGCTACTGATACTGAGTAATAATCTATGTAATAACCTGGACACAGCTCTCATTTATATTACACCTGTTGAGTTATTGATACAAATCTCGCCCACGTGAAACCATCTGGACACAACATTCATTAACATAACATCTACTGTGCTTCTGATATCAAGTAATAATCTATGTAATAACCTGGACACAGCCCTCATTTATATTACACCTGTTGAGTTATTGATACGAATCTCGCCCACGTGAAACCATCTGGACACAACATTCATTAACATAACATCTACTGTGCTTCTGATATCAAGTAATAATCTATGTAATAACCTGGACACAGCCCTCATTTATATTACACCTGTTGAGTTATTGATACGAATCTCGCCCACGTGAAACCATCTGGACACACCATTCATTAACATAACATCTACTGTGCTACTGATACTGAGTAATAATCTATGTAATAACCTGGACACAGCTCTCATTTATATTACACCTGTTGAGTTATTGATACGAATCTCGCCCACGTGAAACCATCTGGACACACCATTCATTAGCATAACATCTACTGTGCTACTGATACTGAGTAATAATCTATAACCTGGACACAGCCCTCATTTATATTACACCTGTTGAGTTACTGATACTAATATCACCCACGTGAAACCATCTGGACACAACATTCATTAACATAACATCTACTGTGCTTCTGATATCAAGTAATAATCTATGTAATAACCTGGACACAGCTCTCATTTATATTACACCTGTTCAGTTATTAATACGAATATCGCCTCGTGAAATCATCTGGATACAAAACACATTAAAATAACACCTACTGTGCCACTGATACTGAGTAATAATCTATGTAATAACCTGGACACAACCCTCATGTATATTACACCTGCTGAGTTACTGATACTAATATCACCCACGTGAAACCATCTGGACACAACATTCATTAATAGAACATCTATTGTACTATTGATACTGAGTAATCATCTATGTAATAACAAGGTCATCCCTATGTAATACCCTGGGTGTAGCTTATCAAATATTGAACTCTAAGTCACACTAGTTCGCCGTAGCCCAGAGACAGCATTCAGCAATACACTCGCTATAGGGTCTTTCATATTGTATCTCACAGTGGGAAAACCTCAGGGTTATAGGCTTGGATATGGCTTTATAATGGTCTGGTATAATATATCACACAGAACATCTTTTAGGACGAGCATTACTAAATAATTGCCCGACCAAAGGTGGAATATTACAACACGCGAAAGTATTATTCATGGAAATCAGGGCGTTATCATGTGGTTATTATGTACACATTAGAAAACTCGCAAGTCTCCCGCATTCAAAACATTTGACGTACACATTATTAAACTCTAATATATTCTTCATACAAAACAACTGGGATTATGATGTGGATTACAAGCATTTTATAAAACTGAAAACTTTCTTTCATTTAGTACATAGGCTACATATCACAAAACTCCGTCTGTTTCCTTGGGTTACATTTTCGGGGTACATATTATACCACTGCGAACTCTGCATCACCAACAACATGATATTATAACTATGGTGTGGTTCTTATGTACATATTATATTTCAATAACACATTTTACAAGTACAAAACAAATAAAACAACCAGACTCAAACAGTAAACAATACAATAATTAATACATTACACTCAAACAATGCAATTCCTCTCGCAATGTACTTTTCAAGTATATATAGTATGTTCGTTATTGCAATGGTCTGTATCTCAATGTCTTATATAAACAACTGAGTGTTATAAAATGAATCCTCTTTCTAAAAGATTTAGGACACAGCAACAAGAAGAGACGCAGCTTGTTGATAGTCTTTTTTTGTTCAATATTTTTATTAGTTTTAAAAATAAAAATGCATACAATTATGAAAGAGTGCAATACAGCAGGATAAAATAAGCCTTAAGCAATAAAAACAATTTAAACACAAATATAAATATCTATATAATACATATCAAAAAGTAAGGAAAAATTATTTCATACTAGAATGATAACACAAATATTTGTTGTATTGCACAGAATCTCAAAAAGAAAAAATAGACTGAGAAAAAGGATATGAGAGAAAGAGAGAAAGAAGGAAAGAAAGAAAGATAAAGAAGGAGGAGGATCAGGAAAGCAGGAAGAGAGAAAGAGAGGGGGAACGATAAATACATAAATAAATAACGTACTAGATAAAAAAACAACACAAGCAACTAGATTGATAAATGATAATTGAAAAATTATAGAAGAGAAATGAAAAATGAGAGATGGGGACACCCGCTATAATGAAAAATAAAAAGAAATAGACACATTAAGAAGTAGAGACAAAAGGATACTGGGCACCAACCCTTGAGAGGACAGGGCCATATACCTGTCTAAAGACCTCCAAATAGTATTAGAGATGGAGGGGGTACCATGCTTCTCTTCTACAGAAGTATGTGCCCCACGAAGAAACGATACCCAAGCCCACCAAGTGTGATATGACAAGAGATTGAAGGATTTCCATTCAGTTAAAATAAGTTTAACAGCAAAAGATATAAGGAGATCTAACAACTGCATATCAATAATATCCAAGGGGAGAGGAGTGCATGCAGCCCAAGGACCCAATAAGATCATAGTTAATGAAAGCTCTACTGAAGAATCAAAGATCAATGATGGATGTTCCTTAATTAAATCCCAAAAGGAGTGTAATAATGAACCTTCAAAAAACATATGTTGATAATTACCTGAGATTAAATTGCAATTCCAACAAAGATCATTATCTCATAATTTCATCTTGCATAAGCTGACTGGGGTCCACTGCAGAAGATTCATAGAAAATAATTTATATTGCATGAGAGAAGGAGCAATCTCATTCTGTAATGAGACCTTCCCAATTAATTGCCAAGACTTTTGCGAAATATGTTTGATGATATCACCATCAAAATGATGTGACCATTTATCCTTTGTAAAATTAGCCTGAAAAGAATGTGGTGTAGATAAAAACTTGTATATTTTGGAGGCTGTATGACCCGAATGTAACCACATCGATAAGAGCGAAACAGTAGCCGACTCTTTGCAAAAGACAACTTTAGAAAGGGCAACCTTTAATTTTAAAAAGGAATAGAAATCCATATTATTATTATTTTTTAACTCTTTTTATTATGGGATAAAACAATACAAAAAGAAATAATAAGATCTCAGGTGAATGCTATCAATTTACAACACTTCGGTTCATTGGGCACTGTGCAGGATCAATCAATTAATAGAAAAAAAGAAACATTAGGATCAAGGGAATGGCTGTGCTGCGATATCGGGATCCCCCCTAGGGGCTTCACAGAGGCCTCCACAATACTGGTTCCAAGCCCCCCATACCTTCCCCCACTTCCGGGGGCAGCCACTGGCAACATAGACCACCCGTTCTCTCATCATACACCAGTCAAGGTCCTCTTCCCATTTATGCACCTGAGGCGGCTGGCGGGCGCCCCACAACTGCGCGATGTTTCGCTTGGCCACCATGCACGCCAACGTCACCCATTGCTTCTGATAATCATTGAGATCTGTCGGTTCCCATACATTCAAGAGGCATCTACGGACTTTCATACATACTTCCAACCCCAGCACAACTCTCAATTTCTCGTGAATCTTCTCCCTGTAACTTTGTACGAAGGTACAGTGCCAAAGAATATGCATCAATGTGCCCACTTCTCCACATTCTCTCCTGCATGCTGCATTAGGCGCTCTGCCCATTCGCACGAGCCGTGGCCCGGTAACATAAACTCTGTGGAGCACTTTCAATTAGACCAGGTGAAGCCTCATCTGAACAGCGACTTCCTTTGGGGAGGATAGCGCCTCCGTCCAGTCCTCATCATCCATTTCAAGGCCATCCTCACACCATTGCGACCTCAGCCTAACCAGTGGGTCTTCTGCATTGTTAATTAATTTACGATATATCAGGGAGATAGTCTTGTCTGGGATCTGACCATCAAGGACCCGGTCCTCCAGAGGGGACGCCTCGGGGAGTTCCGTTCCCTCAGGGATATGCGCTAACAACGAGTGTCTCACCTGCAAATATCGAAAGTATTAATTCTGGTGGGGACTATATTGATTTGCAAGTGAGTTAAACGTGTGCATCGAATCTTTCCCCCACACATCCTTAATCTGAGTGATTTTGGATTTCCATAGGCTACCCAGTTTTTCAGAATTCAGCAACGGAGTAGCCAATGTAAGTCTGCCACCCCAGCCCAGGCTTTTGGTGGCAGTGTGCCACACCCGTACTGAATGTGCCGTTGGACCTGTAAGGGGAAACCTACCCATTCTAGAATATAATGCTCTATCTATCCTGCCGCCCAGGGCCTGACCTCCATCCATAGCATCCCCTGGATCTCCGGGGACTCCATAAACAACGTGATTCAATGCAGCTAGATGTGAGAACCCAGTAATACCTCTGCAAGTCCGGCAGTCCAATACCACCATCAAACCAGGAGCGAGTCAATTTGTTAAAAGCTATACGAGCCCCACCATCCCACAAGAGGCGCCGCTGAAGGGCCTCTATCTCCCTGAAATAAACTGCCGGTACGGGGTCCATTGCATTCTGTAACGCATATAAGAATCGTGGCAGTGCCATCATCTTAAACAGGGTTGCTCTGCCGAGCAAAGACAGGGGGAGAGTCTTCCAGCGCTCCACATCCCCTCGGCATCGAGTCAGAGGAGACACCAGATTATTATCATATCGCCGCTTCGGATCGAACGAGACATAAATTCCCAAGTATTTAAATCCGTCCCTCTCTATACGGATGGGGCAGGTATGCAGAACCTCCGGGGGATCTCCGGCAAGGACATAAAGTACTGATTTGTTCCAATTTATAGCTAGACCGGAGTATCTCCCAAAGATAGTAAGCACATCCAGAAAACATCGGATAGGTTTAGTAAGATAGAGTAGAACATCATCTGCATATAACAATATTTTATCCTCCCATTCCGGCGTTCAGCGCGATCCGCGTATAGTGATGTCCCAGCGCCAACGGTTTCATTGCCAATGCAAAGAGCAGCGGCAACAGAGGCCACCCCTGCCTGGTACCTCTTCCAAGGGAGAAGTCCTGGGATTTGCAGTTGTTAACAACTACCCTCGCCAGTGGCCTCGTATACAGTAAACGCACCCAACTCACAAACTCATCACCGAAACCCAGTTTGCTCAAAACCGCAAATAAATATGGCCATTCCACTCTATCGAATGCCATCGTGGCATCCAAAGACACCAGGACCGCTGGTTCCCAAAGCCTTGAAGCCCCTCCAAGTACTCCATGCAGCCGACGCAGATTCAACGCTGTGTTGCGCCGCGGCATAAAAGCGGATTGGTCCGGATGGATCAGGGTTGTTATCACCTTCACTAATCTGGTAGCTAGGAGCATGGCCAGGACCTTGGGCTCTACATCGAGGAGCGATATGGGCCTGTAGGAGGAGCAACAGGTCTTAGGCTTAGCTTGCTTATCAATAACAGCTATATTGGCCACCCGCTGACCATATGGGAGCTCTCCTTTCTCTTGACTCTCGAGAAACATGGCGCGGAGATACGGTGCTACTCTGTTGGCATTCAACTTATACAACTCGATAGGTATTCTGTTCGGGCCAGAGGCCTTGCCGGAGTTAATTTGCCGAATAGCCTGGGTGACTTCATCATCTGTAATAGCAGAGTCAAGAAAGCTCCTATCCTCGTCTGAAAGGAATGGCATGACAATATCTTTAATCATTTCCCCATTGTCTTGTTCCGTGAAATTATTCCCGGCCTCATAAACCCCCGATAATACTCTCCAAATTCATTTGCCACCGCCTGTGGGTCTTTAATCAAACCTCGCTCCTGACTATCCAATTCTGGGACTAACCTAGAAGCTCACTCCCCCTTCTCCAACCAAGCAATCAGTTTCCCGACCTTATCGCCATGTTCATATATACGGCTCTGTGTCGCATTATGTTGCACCACGGCACTCTCTGTAGCCAAAGTCCTATATTCTTCCTCCCGGAGCCTCAGTAGGTGGAGGTCCGCCGCTGTAGGTGATTCAGCGCACTGCCTCTCTAGACGCGTGACCTCTCCCTCCTTGCTGATAATCGCCGCCTGCCCTTCCCTCTTCCGCCTCGAAACAATAGACAACATTTCGCCCCTCACGACAGTTTTGTATGCTTCCCAAAGTGATCCGTGCAGACAAAGTGGTCCCAGAAAGTAAATCAGTCAGAAAACACTTACAAAAATACAATGAAAATTATAGCAACATTGTTTTTAATCACAACGTGTCATATAAAATTGTTCATAAAAATAAATGCACAGTTCAATCATATACAATGCCCCTACAGGGTAGGACAGGGAAGGGTAGTGTTGGGATAGTGAGGGTATAGGAATTTTAGTACAAATCAATTGGATCTAAGTAAACCAAACATCATAATTGAGAAACACAATGGAGAAAAATTCATCAGTCAATTATACAAACATGCCTCAGAAACAATAGAATCACAAATGATATGTCCGGGAAGAGGCTGAACAGAAGAGGGAGTGTCGACGTTTCGACCCAAGTAGATGCAGGTATGGTTATAACCTTGCTAAAGGGTCTTCATCAGGACGGTGAAACGAGGAGTGGGGGGCAAAGAATCTGTGGTTGTTAAAGAGACTAGGTAGGGTACACAGAGAATCTCAGCAGAATTCAGAATGTGACTGCGTCTTTAGGTAAAGCTGTGTCTCTAGGTGCAGAGGAGATGTCCTAATTTTCAATTGCACACTGTGATCACAAGGGTGAACACCTTGACACCCAAAGTGATCCGGCAGATTCAACCGATCCCTCGTTCTCCAAAAAGTATCTGTCTGCCACCTTAAGAATTTCTTTCCAGACCGTGGGGTCCTTCAATCTCCAAGCCCCAATAGAAGCCACTCTACCTGCTGCCGGAAGCTCAAGCGTGAGACTAAGCCATAGTGGGGAGTGGTCTGATATACCTCTCCCCAGGTACCTGACCTCCAGAATCGAAGGCGCCGCTGCCGCTGGAATTAAGACATAATCAAGTCGGGACAGGGATCTATGCGCGGCCGAAACATGGGAGTACTGCACGGATCTCGGGTTGCGCGCACGCCAGCTATCAATCAATCCAAAAGTACATAAGAACTCCGTAAGCCATCTCTGTGATTGCGCCAGCACCCGGGGCGGGCTGCGGTCCAATTCACCATCTAGCACCGAATTAAAATCTCCACCCAATACTAGCCCTCCCAGGGGAAGCGCAAGGAATATGTTGCTCAAGTCTCTGAACGTCTTGGACCGAAGGGCTGGCGGCACATATATGGACAGAAGAGTAAACGTTTGTCCCCCAAGCTGGCCCGTGACACCAGCGTACCTACCCCGCTGATCAATCCAAGTCTTCTGTACAGAGAAGGGGAAGGAGTTTTTGATCAGAATACCCACTCCCCTGGAACCGATGTGAAACCCGCATGCACCACCATTTAGTATCCCCCTCTGTGTAAAGCCATGCATTTGTTACCAATTAGGTGGGTTTCCTGCAGCAACGCTACGTCCGGGGATTGTCTCCTAATGAGTTGACTAACCATCCCCGTCTTGATCTTATCTCCTAAACCATTCACGTTCCAGCTCAGCACTGTCATCCCAGATCCTCTTTTTTCACGTGCCTTCGAACCCATACGTGAGAAAGATCAAAACTGGATAGTCACCTGAGTCAAAAATACGCACATACATACACAACTCAAAACAAAACAAAAACTCAACATCACTAACAAACATATACCCCCCTTCCCCCTTACACCTCCACCCTCCCTTCACCCCTGCATAAGGACAATGCCCAACCCCAACTCGCAGTGTGCCCGTCGCCCGACCCTAACAAATTAACTAAAGATAGTACAAGGGGGAACCCAGCCCTCAGCCCCTTCTCCCCCCTCCAAGTAAGACCCACCTGAGTCATAGTCATGTATGAGTTTCCTATAAAAACCCCTCCCCCCTGCGGCAGTTATCAATCAGCTAATTCTGGCCTCACTGTTCCTCTGCAGCGTCCTCACGCCTTTTCTCTGATCGAGGCCGCGTTGTACTGTCCAACCAGTCCCATGCCGCCTCTGGATGATCAAAAAACCATGCCTTCCCATCCACCTCCACCCGAAGCTTTGCCGGAAAAAGCATTGAATAATGTATTCTTTTTTCCCTCAGTCTCCTTTTAACAGGAAGGAAGCTCTGTTTTTGCTGTTGTACCGCCTGGGTGAAGTCTGGAAAGAAGGACAAAGTTGTGTTCTCAAAGCGAAGCGGGTCTGCTGAAACGTGCCGCTTGCAGGATCCTGTCTCCATAGTTCAGTACTCTAGCTATCATCGGGCGAGGAGGCGCCCCTGGTCTCGGCAGTCCACCCGCCACTCTGTGGGCCCGCTCAACCGTAAAAAAGTTACTGAGGCCCTTCGGCTTTAAGTGATTCAGCACAATGTTCTCTACAAATAAATCTGGTGCCTGATCCTCCGATTTCTCCGGTATTCCAAGGATTAGAAAATTATTCCTCCTATTACGCCCTTCATACTTGTCCCACTTCCGACGCGTTTCCTCACGGGCTGCTTGCAAGGCCCGAACCTCCTGCTGCACCTCTGCTATGTCGCCACCAGGCTGGTTGTCTTGACGTCTAGCGATTTAACCTTTTCGCTCGTCTTGGCATGGTCAGCTCTCAATAGGTTAACCTCCATTTTTCACTGTATCTAGTTTATTGTCCAATGCGTCCATTTTTTCCACCATAGACGTCTGCACTTTGTTTATGGCGGCCATGACATCAGCCAGCGTGGGCTCCACGGCCTCCCCCAGGGAGTCTCCTCCATGCGGTGGAGATTTCCTCCGTTCCACTGGCGAACCTTTGGCCTGTGCGTATCTGTCCATCTTATTGGTCTGTATATTTTTCAGCCCTCTTCCACCCCGAGATGGGGTCTTTTCGTTGTCTGGTTTCGACACCATTAACGGGATCGTGATGGGCGCCGTTTTCGTGTTCCAACGCAGGACTTCACACCTTGGACCGTGTATCACACCTCAGTCGTGCATACAATGCGCAGTCAGTGCCGGTGATGCAGCGTCGGTCTTCTCCGATGTCACAACTTTCAAATGGGCAAAGAGGAGGTGGACGCCCGAACCGAGCCGGAGCTTCCGGTGTCGCAGGCCGCTGATGTTGCATTAACATCCGACTCAGAGGCATACCATGGCCCCCGGTCTCCGAAGGCGTCAGGCCCAAGTCTTCCGATGCTGCTCCGGAGGGGTAGAAATATCAGTTTTCGTCCCAGTTTTCGCCTACTGTTATCTTTCTGACTCAACCGTCGAATTTCACTCTTGGGTGGCAAGATCAAGACAGGATAGACTTAAAGGAGGAGCGGGCTCTATGGAGCTAAGGTCTCACATGGCCATCTTGGTCCAGCGCGTAGCTCCTCCCCAGAAATCCATATTATTAAGGTTATATGTGCTAGCTAAAGAGGAAAAGGGAAGAGGATCATGATTGGAGTCATAAAGATGTTTTGACCAAAGTCAGACCGCTAGACGCCCAGGAAGCCATCGTAGCAGGATCAATATCAGTAACAACCTTAGGATTAAACCATAGTGAAGACCATCTTGTTTTGTGAATATGTTTGGACACTTTTTTATCAATATGTTTTAGAGCACAAATTGTGTCTAAAATAATGCGGGATAAATGAGGTAGCACCAGCTTAGAGGCAGTTGGAAAGGAAGAGGTAGAAAGAGGAGAACATAGCTCCAGTTCAATATATAACCATGGAGGAGTATGAGGGGAGTCCGGTAAAAACCAAAAGCAGTATGATACAAATTCCAATCTGGAAGATTACATCCACTCAAAACAGAAGGTTTTCGAAGATGTTTATACGCAATTCTGGCGTGCTTATCATTCCATAAATATTTTGACATAAGTGAATCAATCTCCCGAAAAAAGGATGAGGAGAGTTTCACAGGTGGCATGGACGAAACAAAGTTAATAATCGGCGAAATCATCATCTTAAGAGTTTGAAGTCCTCCCCACCAAGAAATATATTTCGGAGACGAGGAGGATAAAAGATCCTTCACTTTAGCTAGAATCTGGGATTCATTATAGGAAATAGTATCTAAAAGATTATTGCAAAACCAAATTCCCAGGTATTTAATGCAAGACGACTGCAATTTAAAGCCAGCCTCCCCCATGTGCGAAGGGAAGCACATTGCGTTAAGAGGAAACATTTCCATTTTATCTCTGTTCAGGGTATATCCTGAAACCTGTGAAAACTCTTTCATGGTATTAGAGATTGCAGGAATGGCAGTTGCAATGTCTTCAGAAAAAATGAGAACATTGTCTGCGTACGCTGCTGTTTTAATTGTATGTGAACCAAATTGAAAACCTTTGATATTCTCATTCATATTCAGGAGCCGAAGAAGAGGGTCTATTGACAAAAGAAAAAGAAGAGATGATAATGGGCACCCCTGTCTACCCTGGCGTAAATTAAAAAAGGAAGACATAGCACCGTTAACTCTGATGTTAGCTTTAGGTTGCCCATATAAGGACATTACCATATTGATAAAGGAATCACCTAAATTATGAGAGTGTAGTACTGCTTACAAGAAGGGCCATGACACTATATCAAAGGTCTTCTCGGCAGCAAGAGCAATCGCTGCTGAAGGGAAAGCAGAAAGCTTCGCTTTCTCCAGTATGTGACAAAAGTTACGAATATTATCTCTAGCGAGTCTCCCTTTTACAAAGCCAGTCTGAGATCCATGGATAAGATTAGGGATAAGGCCTTCTAGACGTTTAGCTAGGATTTTAGCAAAGATCCTAGCTTCCATATTTAAAAGCGAAATTGGATGAAAATTTTTAGGATCAGAATGATCTTTCCCTTCTTTCGGAATTACTACAATGTTAGCCTTAGCGGCTGACCCAGAAACTTTGCCTGACAAATCAAATGATCAAAAACTTCCTTGAGATATTTTATTAGTGAAGATGAGAAAGTCTTGTAAAAAACAATGGGATAACCATCAGGCCCTGGAGCCTTCCCCGACGAGTCGTCCGAATGGCCTGAACGATTTCATCCAAATCTATAGGTCTTCCCAAAGCAGCCATCTCTCTGACTGGGAAATAGTGTGTGTAGGCATCGAAGACAAAAACTGCTGAAACATAGATAGGTCACATTGATTCTTGGCAGTGTACAGTTTTTCATAAAAATCACGAAAGACTTGTAAAATTTCTTGAGTATGAAATTTCCTAGAACCATTACTGTCGTTAATACAAGAAATCTGGGCATTATTGCCTTTAGTATTTTGATATTTTAAAGTAGCAGCCAACAACTTACCCACTCTATTTTGAAGCAACAAGCGTTTCGATTTTTGAGCCTGTAACCTAAGATGTGCTCTCTTACTGACAATAGAGTTGAAAGAGTATTTCAAATTTTTAATATCTTGCAAGAGGGACTTATTATTAGAACGTCTGTAAATCTCTCTTTGCATTTGATCTCCTCTCCCAAAGATTGCAGCGACTTTCTGATATCACTATTCCTTTTAGACATTTTCTTGATAATACGACCCCTAATAGTGCATTTAAATGCGTCCCAAAGAGCCACTGGGGAACTCACTGAGGAATTTATTGTCATTGAAAAAATTGTCAATCTCTACCAAGAGTTCTTGAACTTCATCCTTGTCATCTAAAATCTCTGTGTTAAGACGCCTAGTACGAGGAGCTTGTTTATCTGCCAAAGAAAGGAGGGTAAATGAAACTGCAGCGTGATCAGAAATAACTATTGGGTGAAAAATAGCATTACTCGTGTGTTTTAAAAGAGCAGCATCAACTAAAAGATAATCAATGCGTGAAAAACTAGAATGTGGGGAGGAGAAAAACGTGAAATCGTTACCGTAGGATTATGTAACCTCCAAACGTCAGCAAGCTGATCAGTGGAGCACATATTAAGCATTCGTTTATGTGACTTAGGAGGACGAAATTTAAAAGCTGAATGCTTATCCAAGATAGGATCCAAAGGTAAATTAAAATCACCTCCAACAATTGTTCTAGCATTTTGAGGGAGATCAGAGAGTTTCTTATTTATTGAACGCCAAAAGAGTTGATCATCAATGTTGGGAGCATAAATAATCATAACATATAACTCATCAAAGCCATTGGACAAGCGAGGAAGCAGCCATCTGCCATCCATATCGTGCTCAGCAGACACAATAGATAAGCCAGAGTTCTTGGAAATCAATGTTACAACCCCATTCTTTTTACCAGCAGTTTCAGAACAAACAACATCCAAGACCCATTCTTTCCGAAGCAGCAAAGCTTCCTTAAAAGCAATCGTAGCCTCCTGAAGATGAACAATATCACCAGATAGGCTTTTAAAGTAATCCAGGATCTTGGATCTCTTAACAGGATGATTCAATACACAAACGTTAAGAGAGACTACATGTAGACCAGACATGAAAAGATCTGACACAAAAGAAATAAAAACATCTGATACCAGAGAGGGGGAAGACTATGTAACTCAACAACAGGTACATGACTAAATGACCAACAGAAAAAATGCACTAAAGCGTGCGTCCCCAAAGGAAGAAAGAGGAAAGTAGGAGGAGAAGGGATGAGAAAGAAAAAAAGAAAGAGAAAGAAAGAATGTTCCAAAGAGAAAAAGAGAATATAAAAAGAAAAACCCCACCAGGTGATGTCTGTAATTTTCAGAATGCATAAAGAGAAAAAACGTGGAGGCACAACCACAGAGGCCAACACCACCAGCGCAGACTACTTGAAAATAAATAGATATATCAGTAAGAAACAGAACATTAGAGAAATGAAATAAATATAGAAAAAATACATGAATCCTATATTGACAACATTATGAGAAATATATAAATATCACTCAAGATAAAGTTCAAAGAATGCATCGTAAATAACAATAAAAGGCATTATAAATAACATGCTATGGTAATAGCCAAGTAAGGCAACCTAAGTAGACATAAAAAATAGTATAAAATTACTGACTAAGGTAATATTGATGAAAGCATCCTAAGTTACAATAATACATATGAGAAATCACAGACGAAGTCAATATTAAGAGAAGGCAGCATATAGAACAATAATAGATATTATAAAAACAGCCTAAGAAATATTAAGTTAAGTCATCATAAATAGCTAAGGTGGACCTTTTAAATAACCGTCTAAGGCAGTATTAAGTTAATATGATATTAAGAACAATCTATGAATTATTAAATAATAGGCTAGAGCATGGGAATAAACGAAAAATGATGCAATGAGTTCCAACACGAGGTATTAGGCAAGAAAACCTTGTAATTATCTACCAAAGAATCCAACAGTAAACAAACAGATAGTAAATGTGAACCTATACTCAAATATATAGGAAGCTAATTAACAAAAAGCAATGGGCACTAAATAACTCAAATCCAAAGCATATACAAAATGTGATGACTATCTAACATTTGGGAAGCACTAATAAATATGTACTCTACAGGAAATAAATAATAAAAACTACTTTTAAAAAACCATACATGTCATAAGTAAACTGAGAAAGGAGATTCTCAAAGACCTAGCATATGAATAATAGAACCCATAAAGCTAATGGTACGAAACAGGACATATGAAACCAACCTATCCAGCCCTTAAAAACTTTAAGAATGAGAGGTACCGGGAAGAGACTCGGACTCCATCTGAGATTCTGATTGATTATCCAAAAAGGTAGAGAGATCTGCAGGTTCATAAAAAAATCTGTGAACGACCTCTGAAAGTCATACGAAATCTTGAGGGACCTGCAAAGGAAAATGAAATATTCATATCCATGATGAGACTGTCATTTAGACGAATGACAGTGTCTCTGGCAAAATCTTGCGAGATAGAGATCATATTACCTTCCCATTATAATGTTTTAATCTTCCTCATTTGCGCCAGAATTTGCTCAGTGTGTTGATGACGTAGAGGCTTAAAAATCACTGGTCTCGGCGAAGATAATGATTTAGGTTTGAAGGTAGGTACTCTATGAGCACGTTCTATTTCAAAGTCTTTCTGAAATGAAATGTTCAGAAGCGCAGGAATCCAAGTAAGAAGAAAATCTAATATTGAGGAGGCAGATTTCTCACAGTTCTCTGGTAAGCCAAAAATTCAAAGGTTACTTCTGTGATTCCTGTCCTCCTGTTCAGTGAGATCCCTCCTCAATGCAGCTAAGGAGCGTTCCATACCTCGGACATGTTTAGCTTGCTTGTTTGTGAAGTCCTCAACAGTGCTTATTCGAGTTTCTGCATTAGAAACACGTAAAGAGAGATTTTTGAGAACATTACGAATTGCCATAACCTCAACTTGAAGCAAATCAGTGTTTGATTTGGTACTTTGAGCAATGTCGTGGACTGAAGTAAGTTTGAGTAAAATATTGTCTTGTGTTGCTGCAGAATCCAAATTGCCTGTCGTTGACATCTCAGTGGTAGGAGAATTTTGTTTAGACCTCTTCAGATTCCCCTTAGAATCCCTATCCTTGGTGTTGACCCCCATACCTTCAGCCATTGGAAAAGCACAAGTACAATACTCAAAACGGCTGGAAAAAAATATTGAATCACTGAATAAAATAGAGTAGTGTGGGAGGTTATCGAAGAACACCGCATGTGGGGAAATACAATCAAACAGTCACGCACTGAGAATGGATCGTCGCATTGTTTTTATACCCCCTGAGTAATGACTACCTCTGATCCAAAACAGCTGACTATCTAGGCGAGCAGAAGTATCCACTAATTTGCAAGAAGGAAGGTAGATGGAGCCGTCATTAATGTATTAGGGTCCTCAAAAAGAACTCTGTCAGCGTCAGTCAGAGTGTAAAAGAGCAGCTGCAAAGTTTGTTGTATACAACGGCGTCCACAGAACCAGATCCAGTCTGGCCATCAAAGATGAATACCTCTAGCAGGAGTATCATTTAAATTGCATTTACATCCCACAATTGTGATAGCGATCGTAATCCACTGGAAAAGCTTTTTTTTTTTAATGTACTTAAAATCACTAGTGGGAAATCAGAGTTCAACTATGTACCTTATACATCTTTTTACTATGCCCTAGTCTATAGATTTGGTTTTAACAAATAATTTAGTGCTTGCTGTTTCTTAGCAAAAAGCCAGTTCATGTCACTTTCCAAAATATGCCTAAAGGCAAATACCGGCTTTTGAGTTCAACCCCTCTCTTAATAAATGTAAAACAAACTTCAGACCCAAAGCTTGGCCTGTAAATGTAATCACTTCCGGCCGAATTCCAGTCTTAGCCCTTTAGTCCTGGAAGAAACTGGCTGATGTAATGCCTTCTTAAGTCATTTCCCATCAAGGTTTATAAAATCTGCAAGGGAGTCAAGGATAACAGCTGCCCAGCCCTACAGGACAATCCGTAGAATTGTTTGATTATAGGTCTTGAGAACAGGTTTCAATGAATATTCTTCAAAATGTAAGGTAAATCTACATAGGGCATTCAAAACCTACAAAGCGAGCTCGGCCTTTTAATCCGTTTGAGGCGCCATCTTGCGTCACTGCTGAAAAGCCCTCCCAGGTGGGCCAGCATGGACTGCTTGACCTCCTCTTGTCTGCATCTCCCATAGACCAACCAAACTCCCTCCCCGAGTGTTGGGTATTCATCATCCCAGGTTATGCCCTGAATAAGCAGACACATGGAGCTGTCTCTGCAGTCCTATGGAGTCTAGTCAAACAGCAGAACATCTTCATGGAGCAGGGCACTTATAGGGCAATCTTTCATTTAGGGAGGGAAATATCTGGGTTTGGGAAAGGCCTGTGGGACATCTCAATGAAATAAAATTGTATAAAGCACATGGCTACTCCTAAAGTATCCTTTATATCAAATATCACATAATGTACAACTAATATTGTAGATAAGACAGCTGTACAATAGCAAAATGCTGCATTTAAATTGGCTTTAAGATACTCTGCCTCTCCCCAGAGAATAGATAGCTAGAAACAGGAGAACATTTCAGGGCTGTAGCACAGGTACCAAGCTACCTAAAACAAGAAAAGAAGCAGGCCAGTTTGGTCTAAAAAGACAGCCATAATTGTGGCGCCCCTCCCACCGCTGGACCCAGGTGCCACTGTACCTGTTGGACTAATGACAGGTCTATCCCAGTCACCATTACAACCCACAGAACACATGCGCTTGTTTCCATGAAAGCAGACGGCGAATATCACAGAGTCCTAATAAAGGACTGGAGCGCTAACCTGGCTCACAGAATTGTGCCAGCATAGGAGACATGTTGCTTTCAGAGGACAGCTTCAGAGGTTCCTTTTTGCTCTACAGGAGCCTGAATATGTGCATGAAAACGGGTCTCAGACCTGCTATTAACCAAAGGAGGCCCCCTAAATATTTCATTTATCTTTATAAAGTCTGTCGTGTATATTTAAAGTGTTTCAACTGTGTGAAAATTGTTTTAAATCGAGCAGTCCTTTACATTCCTCACTGAGTGGCTCATTTACGAGCCCTGTGCACTGCCAGAACATCCCCTTTAGTGACGCTCCGGTGACGCTTAGGACTTAGTCATATCTACAAGGCATCGTAAAGCCACACTGCGTGGCTTTTCAAGGCCTTGTAGAAATGGACTGATGCAACGTAGTGCAAGTGGATGCGTTGCCTCACACTACGATGGGGAGGCATGCCATAGGTGTTACGGTGGGTAATATCCATGGTATTTGACACATTCCCAGAAGAGCACCTCAACTCTACCCTCTTCCAAGACCCCCTCCTCCGCCACAACCGATGACAACTCTGCAGCCACGGAACTACACCGCTGGATCGCCAGCTGCGCAGACAAGCTCGCACCCCTCCGACACCCCGACAGACAGTGCCCCCTGAAGGCTGCCTGGTTCACCACCGACCTCCAAGAAGCCAGACACTCTTGCAGATGACTCAAAAAACGTTGTAGAAACAGCAAAACCACCGAAGACCAGAACACCTACAAGAACGCCATAACAGAATACCACAAACGCATAAGAGCCACCAGGAGGACCTTCCTCCGGAACAAAATCCTCACCAATGCCAGCAACTCAAAGGAACTCTTCAACATCATCCAGCAGTTCACCAAACCCCCAAGCGAAGCCACGGATGCCACCCCTTCCCAGGACCTCTGCAACAAGCTCAGCTCCTTCTTACACCTGAAAATCAAGGCCCTCTACGACAACTTCAGCGAACGGACTCTAGAAATCACCCTCCCCTCCGGCAATGACAGCCAGCCCACCATATTCACCTGGACACCGGCCACCACCAAAGATACCACCACAACCATGAAGAGCACCCACTCTGGAGCCCCCATGGACCCTTGCCTGCTGCACATCTTCTGCAGAGCCGCCACCACCATAGCACCCAAACTACGAGCACCATCAACGCCTCCTTCGAATCCAGCATTTTCCCCGACAACTGGAAGCGGGCAGAGGTCAAGCCCCTCCTCAAGTAACCTTCAGCTAACCGACAGACCTAAAAAACTACCCGCCCATCTCTCTCTTTCTATTCACAGCCAAAGTCACTGAGAAATTCGTCAACGCCCAGCTGACAACCTTCATTGAAGCGAACGCCATCCTCGACTCCTACCAGTGACCACAGTAACCCCAGCACCGAGCCCGCAATCATTGCCGCCGCCACCGACAACATCCGCCTGCTACTCGACAAGTGCCACACCGCTGCCCTCATCCTGCTAGACCTCTCCGCAGCCTTTGACACCATCTCCCACTGCACTCTTGCAGCCAGACTCCACAACACCAGCATATGGGGAATCGCCCTCGACTGGATCCGCTCCTATCTCGCCGGCAGAACTCAAAGTATCAGACTCCCACCCTTCCTCTCTGGACCCACAGAGATCAAGTGTAGAGTACCACATGGATCATCACTCAGCCCCACGCTCTCCAACATCTACATGACCCCTCTCGCCGCCATCGTCAAACAGCATGGGTTTAGTTTAGTATCCTACACAGACAAAACCCAGCTCGTCCTCTCCCTCATGAAGACCCCCGAAGACACCAGACTAAGCTTCCAGGAATGAATGAAAGACGTCACAGCTTGGTAGAGCTACAGCTGCCTAAAGCTCAACTCAGAGAAGACAGAGGTCCTCGGACCCTCCCCCACCTCTTGGGACAACACCTGGTTTTCCCCCACCCTCGGAAACCCGCCCTTCCCGACGGAACACGCTTGGAATCTCAGCATCATTCTAAATTCCTCCTTCACCATGGCTCGACAGATGACCACCGTCGCCTCCACCTGCTTCAACTCCCTCCGCATCCTCCGCAATACCTTCAAGTGGATCCCTGCCAAAAGCCAGAAAGACCGTCACCCACGTACTCCTAACCAGCAGACTGAACTACAGTAACGCCCTCTATGCTGGAATCAACAAATCCCTGCTACACAAACTCCAAACCATCCACAACAGGTGGAAGAGCCTTCTCCTACGTTGCGGCTAAGGTCTGGAACGAGCACCCAGTCAACATCAGATACACCCTTACCCTACACATTTTCAGGAAGAACCGCAAGACCCGGCTGACCCGGAGCTGCATCCCTTCCTCCAGTTCCTTGAGACCCTCACAGGTGAGTAGTGGGCTTCAAAAGCACCTGATTGATTGTTTTACAACAAGGGAATGCATCAAAGCCTACGCCTCTCCAGGGGAGGCGCAGGGGAAGCACAAAGTGGAGAAATAATACTATTTCTCCTAGTTTTTTCCTCTTTCCATATGCGGAGCATTCAGCAGCACACATAGAAAGAGGGAACCACCTCCATTGATTGTTTTTGTGCAGGAAGGTGCCCTTCCTGTTCAAAAACAATCACCCCTAAAATGCAGATACCATTGCACCATGGTGCAAGGGGGACTGCGTTGGCGCACAGCAGCCCATTGAATGCCAGTGCAGGGAAAGAGGACAGGAATGCTGCAAATGTAAAGGGTAATATGCAAATGTAAAGGATGCTTGGCACCCAGTACTGGTTTTAATTAATCAATTCACTACAAGCTTTGCGATGACACAGATGTATTTGTTTTGAGTGGTAGTGCTAAGAGTTGACAACTGAGCTATGTAGTGCATGCTTTTAATTGTAATTGTATTTATATATCGCATACAATCCCTGACAATTATGTGCAGGCTGGGTATTACTAAAATCTATATTTTGGAAGCACCATTTTATCTTAAAACTTTTTTTACAATTGGGACCAGTCTGTCTTAGTGACTGTACTAACCAAGATTTAATTCTGTGGGTCTCCGGTTACACACAGACCCCTGCAGTGCATTTACTAATAAAGGTTTCATAATGTACTGTAGTGCATTTGCCACTAAGTAACATCTTTTTTAAAGGTACTTTTCATTTCAGCTGTGCGGTATTTCATACGTATGTACCTGACAGTGAAAGAACAAAACAACTTACAGAATATTTTGTTTTTAGCCACACCTTTGACCCCGCCCTAACACACACTGACTCCGCCCCATTTCATGCAGTATAACAGTTTCCATACTTTTTAATGCACTATGACCATTGCACAAACACCTCTGCCCACCAGTCACTACAATGACGGTGTTAAGGGTCCCTTATACTGACCCTCTCCACCAACAAACAATCCAGCCCGCCCGCCCCTGCACGTACCGTGCTCCGGGTACTGTCGCCCCTCCACGGGGACGCTCACGGTGCGGCGCAGGAGTTTGGCCCTGGAGTCGCTTCTCCGCTCTCGGTTTAGCAGCAACGGGTGAACCTGAAAGAAAAGAGGCGCAGGTGTCACTGGAGCATCAGTGGGAAGAACCCCCAAATCTCTCTGAAATACTGAGCTGCGATTCGAGAAAGAGCCGGGTCTGGTGGCTTAGTGGACTAATGCATCCACTGTAGACGCCTATCTTTGACCTCATGGTAACAGGTTAAAATCCCAGGGACCACTCAGCTTTTCATCCTTCTAAGGTTGATAAAATGAGTACCATTGAGTTGGGTAACAATAAACATCTATTTATTCAGCACCAACATACCCTCTGGGTGAACATATGCTTCACAACTACACATGTTATGTAGGTAAGAGGTGGGTCTTAAGATGTAGGAAAAGCTGGGTGAGAATGTTTAATTGCCTACTAAGGGGCAGGGTACCTGACCGGCACCCCTCTGTGGACTTGTGGAGTCAGAGCACAGAATGGCCCATGTGTGGAATGTGGTCTTGGGACACTTGTGAAACCAGAATGGGATTATGCGATTGAGAAGTGTTGAGATGGGCTTGATTACAGACCATGAATTACATTACTTTTTGGGGGACTAGCACTCGTGGTCCATTTTTGTGCATCATTTCACCAGAACATAGTATGTCTACGCTACTGCATACAACACTACTCATGTGGGCGCATCACTACCCCTGTTATATCCCCGTCTCCAACATGGCTCTCCTATGCTAACCACCCTTCTTCTACTCACTTTCAACCCTTTACCATTGTAAATGCTAGAAGTTATAAATTGTCAACCTGTTCTCTTGCTTACACGTGTAGACAGTTTTAAGAAATGATGAACTATTGAATTATGATATACCTGTTACAACCCTATTCTTACTTCCAATCCGGCTCTTCTATGCTGACTGACATTTCTTTACTCTCACACTGTTGATTCGAAAAGGCTACCTGCTTTTTTAATCAAATGTATGTAGACCTTCCTTAACAAACTTTCGTATTGTATGAATATGTTATGTATCTTCCAACACTTGGCTTTTATTCAAGCACTGATGTATGTATTACAAGTCTCAAAAAGTATGTTATCAAGATAATTCACAGAACTGTGTCTGTAGGTTCTGTGAGTGTCTAATACCGTCCTATGATTACTCCTGCTTGCACGTCTTGTCCTAGAGCGTTTTGGACACAATTTCACGAGATTTGGAATGTATTCCCTCTACTCTGCTTCAATGTTGCTAAAGTTTAGCACCGGTTTCAACCTCAATATAACTTTTTATTACTTATTCACTCAATGCTACATAGGATTTAACTTAGATTGTGGAGCTTCACTGCTCCAAGATGGCTGACAGTTTTCTTCATACTACTACAGAATGGCCCCTCACAATATATGTGTGACCAAACATATACCCCAGTACGTTGGTATATCCTTGATACACTTTGGGTTCAGGACTTCACCATTCACTTAGCTTTTTGGAGGCAGCGGTACTTTCAAACTTTACCTTTACTCCACTTCAAGATGGCCGATGCCATTTCTTTGATTTGTTAGAGTAAGCGGGTCTAGTCCTATGACTATGACTGCGGGATCTCCAGTATTTAGGCGGGAACCTCAGCAGGCCAAACTCTCTACGGACATGCCGGAGGCAGCCCTGCTACTGAACAGAAGTAAGTGCCCGTGCTAGGATACCCGGTAGCACTCAGCGGCGGCATACATTACACTCCTAAGTCACGCACCCTTAACTAGGGATACGCTCCTTAATAGTATTACATGGGGAGGACTTATATACTGATTGTAACAAAATCACCATCTTTCCTCTATTACGTTTAGGGTTTGCGTTTACGCCAGGAAAGACTTGGTTGCTGTCAAGAGGGACTCACTTAACCCCTAGAGCAAGGTTTGACCATACCACGTCGCTATTCTTCATGATGGATTTATGACTTATACACACACGATCCACACTTAAGGTACATGGAACTTCCTGTTGTCAGTTACGAATTGGGCGATATCAAACCCTTACTTGAGGGGGGTGTACTCACAATTGTAACTGGGACTTTTAGGTCTGTCTTTCTCGTTTATCCCCTGTAAAGAATTCTGGAATACACTAAATCTTGGACACAGTTATCACTGTTGCCCTTTACTGTGTAAATACCACTGGAGTACTAGAACCCATTCCGGGTCGGAAATACAACCGGAACTTAGGTTGGTTTCCCAAACAATATCTTTCCACAATTATCACTATTCACCAGTCCTATAGGATTCGTTATTTTAACACCACGTTATTTTCTTCCCTTGTATCTTTTCTCCATATAGGATCCATACAAAGAGATTAGAGGTACTTCTTAGATTATAAATATACTTTTTCTTATGCTGAGGCAACTTTGAGAGGGTGCCGTGTTTCTTAAATCACTTTAGAAGAGTCACTGCTAAATGTTCGGAAATTGGATTTCACTAAAAAAGTCACCAGAAACAAGCTTATATTCATTTGCTGACAATTTTTACGTGGAATAGCAATCATCTTTTAACTGCACAAGTCTGTCTAGAGAGAGAAATGGTGATATGTTTTAGTAAGACAGCATGGGTTTCTACAGGCTCGAGGACTATATTTGAGCCGCTCTTTGCGATAAACATACTGTCACAAAGGGTAACGGACATCTGATGTTAGTGATGGATATGTTTTACTCCCAACTTCTATACACTTGTTTGTTTCTTAGCCCTGAAAAAGTTTCTGCGCACAACAATTAAGCGTGACAAAACACTAGTTGGCTAAGGATCCCAAGATTAAACTGAAGTGACTGTTTGAACGGAGGAACAAGAGGGATTTTTATTATTGTCAATGATACATGATATATACTGTCGGCGTGTGCAAGGGACTGTTTTGGTTTATCAGTGGTTATCCACACATTAGGGAGGAGGGTGGCTCTCCCCACCTTTCTGCACCACAATCATAATTTTACACTAGATTATACTCACTGCGTATTTCCCAAGAACGGCATTACCTTACACAATCCACTGACCAAGAAGTCCCACTGAGACCCTCATATGGTGTCAGGGAACACACAGGCCCTTGTGTTGTACAGTTCTCGGATGCTGGTTGAGGAGAGGGGGAGCAGAGGGGGCCATGTGTGGAACAGTACCACATGGCATCTTGTGGAGTAAGGGAGTCGGGGGAGAGCAGGGCCCCTTGTGGAGTCAGGGAACAGAGGTGCCCACATTTAAAACTGCACTTTGGCCCCTGTGGAGTCAAGAGCAGAGGAGTCCATGTGTGAAACAAACTACAGGGCCTCTTGTGAAGTCAGAGCATGGTGGGGTCCATGTTGGGTGCAGTACCCTGGAGCCTTTTGTGAAGTCAGGACACCGAAGTTGCCACAATATTGAGTCACCCAGTTGTGGGGCTTTACACCAGAGGGGCACTTAGACCCTCACTAACAGCTGGCCAGATTGAGCTGGTTGAACTGGGGGCCCAGAATGTCCCATTCCAGAAAGCATCATGCACCTAAATCAAGTCTTCATGAGCTTTTCTCTTTGGAATGTGGAATAACCCAGTAGACACATCAATATGGTTTTTTCCCAGACTGTAGGGACAAATCTGCAGACAATTCTTGCCTGCTCAGAGTGGGTTTTACATGTCAGCAGAGAACTGGTGTGACGTGGGGATAGTGGCTCGGGGCGGGCCAAGGGGAGAAAGTGGCCTACTTGGGAGGCAGCTATCAACTGTACCCAATAAGTGTGTTTATAGAGCGTCTTTGATGCACACCTTTGATTGATGCATCAAACTCAAAAGTGTTTATTGACTTTCTTCAAATACATGTGATTACTTTAAAAGCAACCTTTTTATAATTTCTCTAAGCAAATTGTTCTTAAAACAACCTGCTGACGCGTTTCGTTTCACCTCAGAAAACTTCTTCAAGGCTGTTATCCAGAATAACACCTAATTACAGTCATAACACCACTCAAACTAAATGTATTCATACTAAAAACAATAATGATGTCCCCCCTGCCACCCCGCAAAATGTGAACAGGTACCCTTGTGTCTTCTATATCGCACATATATTCATTAGCCTTGAGCTAAATGGGGGTCCCCTAAAAATTGGGAGTACCTGAAAGACTTCCCTTTCCCCCATGCCGCAGGGGCTGCCGCAGCCTACATCACACCCCTTATGGCAACATAGAAGTGAATGTATACCCCATATTGTTTGGTAGTATGTTTGTTCGATTTATCTTGGTCTTGTAGATGCTTACACCCAAGGCGTTGTGGCCATTCATTTCAAGTACAATTTATTTGGATTAAAGTGATGCAGGATACTTTTAAAGGAACCGTGTATACTTGAAGAAATCCAATAAAGGGGTTGCAACTGGATGGGACAATCAAGGCAATGCATCTAAGACTTTATAAAGACTGTTTGGGTGGTGTCTCTCTGATTATATTCCTAAATGGGAAGGGTATGCCCGGAGGTGAGTGCCGTGCTCATCATGCAACTGGAGTCAAGCTAGCCTGACTGATGAGGGATGATATCCTGAAACACAGGATGCTTGTTTCTGGTCCAGGGAGGACCTGGCCTGGCAGTTCGGGCTGGACTTTTCCCATTGGGCACAGGGTGAAGGATGATTGGCATATGGCTGGGTCTAAACTGGAATGGCATGGTGAGCAAAAAACAATGGATTTACGCCCAGATCTCTGTATTGGGCTGAATGTATGACAATGTTCAGCATTCCGTCCATCAATTGTTCTTTTTGGCATCCCCATTATAGAGTCAATATTGAGATCTCATCCAGGGGATACTCATCAATAGTCATAATCTATGAATAATCCCCGCCCATGTGCGGGATCCCGGGGCATATAGAAAATACATATATATACCTATATATGCATATGTGAAAACATATATATATGCAGCCTAAAATATTTCCACAATGGCCAAAATGCTGAAAATTACATAGGTTTGTATGGTATACCCATACTCTCCCAACCCCTAAGGAAGAAAGAGAGCAGTAAACATTTGTCATACAACAATGCTTTATTGCCATAGAGAAACCTGCAATTGCAGGCATTTGCCAGTAGGCTGCAGTAGAGTATAAAGAAAACAAAGAAAACGGACACCTTGCCTTTAAGGCATTAGGGTAGGGGTACTGTGCCTTTAAGGCCCTGCAGGCGACTCCCTGCTCCCATGATGCACCACAGGTGGCAGTTAGGTCAGTTCTTTTTTCCGGCTCCTTCTGAGATGATCCTGGAGCTTGAGTTCTCCAGTTTTTTTAACTAAAACTAAAACCATGGAGGCCCCAGGACATCGTCTTCCAGCAAGCAAGGCCAAAAACGGCGACGTTCCACTTCTCCTGATCCCAGGAAGAGAAAGGGGAGAAGAGATTCACTGTCGACATCGAAGTCGCCGTCGAAGAGACCCAGACACTCTTCAGAAACACCATCTCGACGTCGAGAGTCTCCGCCGCATCCAAGTAAGTCGGTGTCAAGGCACCACACTTCGGGCTCGAAATCTGTGGCTGCTGTGAGGAACAAGTCTCTGTTGACGTCAAGGCTTCCGTCGACGTCGAGACACTCTCCGCCACCCTCGAGGGGGTCAGCATCGAGAGTAATGACGGCTGACATATCGCCGCCGGCTGGCGTACCGCCATCGAGAGCGTCGTTGAGATCCCATCACATGACGTCAAGGAGATCGACGTCGATACGGCGCCAGGAAGGGTCGCCCGCGAAACGACGTAGTGAGAGATCGCCGTCGACACGTCGTCAGGGCAAATCGCCGTCGACTCTGCATCATAGCAGATCGACGTTGAGATCGCCAACTCGACGCCGAAGGTCGCCGTCGAGGTCACCTCATTGTCGTGGACGATCGACGTCAAGACCATCGAGACCTCACTCAACGCCGATGGTGACTCAGACATCATCAACGTCGAAGCACTCGATGTCAAGAGAAGAGGTCACAGGGATCGCAGAGTCCCCGAGGCAGTCAGATACTGGGTCCAGAGCATCGTCAGGAGACCGGTCATCGTCTCCAGGACTGCACATTGTGGAGATCTCGCCAGAAGTATCCCCCAAACCTGCGGAGGGGGAATCCCGCAGTTTGTCTCCTCACCGTCCGCAAGGTACAGTATCTGGTGGTCGCAGTAGTCAGGACTCGGATTACTCCCGCACGTACTCACCATCTGGTCCAAGGACGAGCACTCCGGCTAGACCTTCAAAATCTCGCCCGAGGTGACCATGATCACCTCCCAGGCCAAGATCACCTTCCACACCAAGGGTACCTTCCAGGCCAAGATCGCCTTCCAGACGTCGGTCTAGGTCAAGGGGTCGTCACAGCCACCATCACGACAGGCCCGATAAGAGAAGGCTCATAAGGTCACCTATATGGTCTTCGTCTACAAGATCGATGGTCCAGGACTACTCTCCGACCTTCTCCTTCACGCCGCCATCACGGGTGTCACCCATAGATGACATCTCTACATTTACATATGTTCTGGGTAGGGGTGCAAAGAAACTCAACATCTCTTTGCATACCCCGGTGGTCCCCACGTCTGTCATCTTTGATACTCTGCATCACCGGACAGCTCTGAGACCGCTGCTACCACTGGTGCCTGGATTCCTGGAACCGGCTATGGCCACCTTTCTCACTCCTGCGACGGGGGGCTCTGTACCATCCAGAATTCGAGTGCTCCAACGTCGATGATGTCTGAGTCTAATCTATTGAAAGCAGAGTTTCTGCTATGGGTTTTCATGTCACGACCACCAGGAAAAACCCTAACAGTCCTGAACAGAAAAAGCTTGCACACCATCGCCGAGCGGCCACCTAAAACGCGGCGACTGTTTGGCAAGCTTTCAGTGCCTTCAGAGGAACCACTGGCTTGCACAGAGATACCAGCAGGGCCGGTGGAGACCTCAAAATACGGTGAGCAGGAGTCAGCCCAGGGGGGCGGAGGTGACAACCTTCGCCACTTTGATGGACCCTAAGATGCCCTTATTAGGTCGAGCCTAGTGCAGCACGCATGCGCTGCTCTAGGAGAGGGCCTCTTGGAATCACTCCAGACTTACAAGAGACTTCTCCGTGTGGGTCGGACTCCTCCAACACATTTCATTGGCCTTTGCGTGTGGCTTTCAATAATGAAAGCCCGAAAATGGCCAAAGACGGGTCCATATCCCTCCTTTCTTCTAAACTAGCACTCCCATGGCCTGGGGGTCTCGGGAGCGAGCAGCGGCCCGCAGTGTGCCAACTGCATTCCTTAAATTCTTTGCAACACGCGCACCACTCGCAGGCTTGTTAACTTTCCCTCTCCTCCCTCGCCCTGTGTAGTTTTGCCGTTTGCGCGCTCCACTCGCGGGCTTTTTGACTTTCTCTCTCCTCCCTTGCCCCCCTGTGTAGTTTTGCTGTTTGTGCGCACCGCTCGCTGGCTTGTTGAGTTTCCCTCTCCTACCTCGCCCCCTGTGTAGTTTTGCCGTTTGCGCGCACCACTCGCTGGCTTGTTCACTTTCCCTCTCCTCCCTCGCGCCTGTGTAGTTTTGCCGTTTGCGGCAGCCGAGCAAGCCTAACGTTGCAATCGTCTGTGAGCATTCTGCAAGTCTCCTCCAGTGAGGTTGTTCGGAGTGATAGCAAGGTCCCGGGCGAAATGGACCCGAAGGCGTGATGTGCGGCTCTCCTACAGAGCACTTCTGAGGGCCCCTCCTCAGCAAAAGAGATGACTTTACCCGACGGTTGAAGGTTGCGTGCTGCCGGCTCCATGGTGTTTACAGGTAAGGGAAACTTGTTTAATCTACATTAAACCATGGTGGTTGCGCGTCTTGTGCGCAGCTCACCCAAATCATTTTTTTTTTAACAATCAATCATGGCTGCTGCGCGTCTTGTTGTGCGCCAGTCACCCAACTCAATTTTTTTTCTTCAACAATAAATCATGGCGACCACACATCTCGTTTCAGCGGGTCGCCCAACTCGTTTTTAAAAATTTCATTTAATCATGGCGGCCACTCGAGACCATTCCAGACCAAGTGGCCGTGAGCCCTCATTGCAGCAATAGAGCTCGCCATTCGCATTTCACTGCGGCTGTATTTATCCCGCAACTGCGAGAATTAACACACTTCATCATGGGCACTACAAGCTATACATAGGTAATTGTAACAAATACAGCAAACTCTTCGCCTATAGGGATTTACCAGCTCCTATCACCCCCCCCCCCCCGCCCTTTCCCAAATACATTGGGCCTTAATTCACAGAACTAACTTAAGACAAAATCCTAAACTTACTACCATTTTGGTATTCACAGAAGGCACTTACTCATTTCGGTATTCACAGAAGTTAGGAGTCCTAACTTTAGGACTCCTAAATGCCTTCTGTGAATACTGAAAGTCTTAAAGTTAGGATTTTTCTCAGTTTAGGAGTAGTAAAGTTAGGAGTCCTAACTTTACTACTCCTAAACTAAGAGAAATCCTAACTTTAAGACTTTTGGTATTCACAGAAGGCATTTAGGAGTTCAAAAGTTAGGACTCCTAACTTTACTACTCCTAAACTGAGAAAAATCCTAACTTTGGGACTTTCGGTATTCACAGAAGGCATTTAGGAGTCCTAAAGTTAGGACTCCTAACTTCTGTGAATACCAAAATGAGTAAGTGCCTTCTGTGAATACCAAAATGAGTAAGTGCCTTCTGTGAGTACCAAAATGGTAGTAAGTTTAGGATTTTGTCTTAACCCCTTCGCCGCAGTGCTAATTCCCCGGGGCGCGGGGGCCACGCGCGGCGCCGCGGTGCTTGTGACGAGCTCAGCTCATCATGCAGCACAGTGGAGCTCTGCTCATGACGAGGTGAGCTCATCACGACTCCGCCCACTTAATGGAACGCCTGGCACAGGAGGGGAATTATCCCACGTGGGCGTTCCGCAGCAGTTATGATGAACTCAGCTCGTCATGAGCACAGCTCCACTGTGCCTCATGACGAGCTCAGCTCGTCATGAGCGCTGAAGGAGTTAAGTTAGTTCTGTGAATCGGGCCCATTGAAGTCAATTGTCTCCCCCCACTTACTAACAAACTAGAAACGTTCCAGATGCACCATGTTTACTAACTAGTGCGCATCAGAAAACATTTTTTTTTATTAGCCATGAATGTTCAATTCCAAGTTTCTTTATTCAGCTCTCTGTTCAATGTGCAAAAAATTCCGATCTCTGATGCAATTAGGATAAAAGCACATACAATGTATTTTTTGGAAATGTGTATTTTCATTGCTATATTTTCATAACAATGGTCTATGACATTGTCGGGCTCGCGCTTAGCATAACTCATTATCAGCCAGTGCAACAAAAAGAGTTGAAGAAAGACAGTGTGTTGAGTGGATAAATACACCAGCTGCAATCATTTGTGCTCCCATCTCTACTGACACGGTCAAATACAAACTGCATGTACAGATCGAGGAGTGTGCAGTGAACACATTCATTCCTGAGAGTCACAATCACTGCACATTTATGTTATGTGAGACATATTTCTATGTCTTACATTCTACTATAGTATTTCAGTTTATTTGTTGTAATATATGAGGCTACTGATTTCATATGCAGATCAAGACACTGTCATTTACAATGCCAATAGATGTAACTCGGACAAATGCGGGACCTATTGCATTGCAATGCTTGTTTTTAAAAGCAGCTCATGCCCCTTCGAGTCGCTTCAAAGAGGAAGCTGTCCTCAGTGGGGACAGATTCCACTTTGCAAACTGCTTATCACCTCGCGGCCGCAAAGGCTGTGATTTTGTGGCTTCAGGCCCTAGGTTAGCAGGCGTGCGCCCCCTCCAGCTCCTAGAAGCCATCACCACGTGGAAGAGGATGCTGGGTAAAAAGCTTTGCGAACCTTTTGACCTGTATTCACATCACTGGTTCTTGTCATTTAAACCAGCCTGAGGCGCATGCATCGTTTGTGGTCTGATCGTGTCCGACAGCTCCTTTCTAGCATTAAATAGTAATTGTCTACAATTGACTCCAGGAAATTGTGTCTGACTGTGTAAGGGGAATTTCTTCTAAGTATGTCCCGCCCTGGAGCACTCCGCACTCTGCCTGAGGGGTGAGGGGTGGGAGAGGAGGGTAAGCAGACAAGACAGCCTCAAAAGCAGCCAAGCCAGCCTCAGGCACAGAGAAGGCCTAGATGTCTGTAACAGGGAACTGGGGTCCCTGCAAAGGACTCGCTGCCCTTCACTCGTGGCAGAGTGAGGAACGCGAGCCTGAGACAATGAATCAGAGAAAACTCTAGCCTTAGCAACCCCAGCCTAAGAAACTATTGTCTGAGAAACTTGAGCCAAGGAAACCTCAGCCTGGCAGACTCAGCCCTTAGAAAATGGAGCCTGAGAAATGGGAGACCAAGGAACTGGTGACAGACAAACTCTAACCTGTGAAATCCAAGACTTAAAAACCTCCAGCTTGAGACAGTACAGAATAAGAAACTTCAGCCTAAGATTCTCACCTTGAGAAACGCCAGCCTTAAAACCGAAAGCCTGAGAAATTAGAGAAACTCACATCAAAGAAACAGTAGCCCAGCAAACTCCAGCCTTGGAACATGGAGTCTGAGAAACTTGAGACTGGGGACATGGAAACTGGGAAACTGGAAACTGGTAAACTAACTGAGAACCTCCAGGCTGGGACACCCCGGACTCAGAAACTCAAGCCCAAGAATCTTTGACATGAGAAACTTCAGTCAGGGAAGCTACAGCTTGAATAACCCCAGCCTTAAAACCTCCATCCTGAGAAATTCAAGCCTGAGAATGTATAGAATGAGAACATCCAGCCTAAGAAACCTTGCCAAACCCAGTGTTAGACCATCAGGCTGAGAAATTTGAGTCTGAGAAACTCTAACGTGAAACACTGAACCTCAAGAAACTCCAGCCTGGGAAACGCCTGTCTAAGGAACACTGCACTGAGGAACTCAAATCAGGCAAACTGCAGCCTAACAAGCCAGCGCCTGAGAAACTCCACACTCCACATAAAACGTGGGCTACAGAAACGAAAGCTTGAGAAACGTGAGCCCGACAAACTGCATCCTTACAACATGGAGCCTGAGAAACGTGAGCCTGACAAACTGCATCCTTATAACATGGAGCCTGAGAAACATGAGCTTGACAAACTGCATCCTTATAACATGGAGCCTGAGAAAAGTGAACCTGACAAACTGCATCCTTATAACATGGAGCCTAAAAAACGTGAGCCTGACAAACTGCATCCTTATAACATGGAGCCTGAGAAACATGAGCTTGACAAACTGCATCCTTATAACATGGAGCCAGAGAAACGTGAGCTTGACAATCTGCATCCTTATAACATGGAGCCTGAGAAACGTGAACCTGTCAAACTGCATCCTTATAACATGGAGCCTGAGAAACATGAGCTTGACAAACTACATCCTTATAACATGGAGCCTGAGAAACATGAGCTTGACAAACTGCATCCTTATAACATGGAGCCTGAGAAACGTGAACCTGTCAAACTGCATCCTTATAACATGGAGCCTGAGAAACACGAGCTTGACAAACTGCATCCTTATAACATGGAGCCTGAGAAACGTGAGCCTGACAAACTGCATCCTTATAACATGGAGCCTGAGAAACGTGAACCTGTCAAACTGCATCCTTATAACATGGAGCCTGAGAAACATGAGCTTGACAAACTGCATCCTTATAACATGGAGCCTGAGAAACACGAGCTTGACAAACTGCATCCTTATAACATGGAGCCTGAGAAACATGAGCTTGACAAACTGCATCCTTATAACATGGAGCCTGAGAAACGTGAACCTGTCAAACTGCATCCTTATAACATGGAGCCTGAGAAACATGAGCTTGACAAACTACATCCTTATAACATGGAGCCTGAGAAACATGAGCTTGACAATCTGCATCCTTATAACATGGAGCCTGAGAAACGTGAACCTGTCAAACTGCATCCTTATAACATGGAGCCTGAGAAACATGAGCTTGACAAACTGCATCCTTATAACATGGAGCCTGAGAAACATGAGCTTGACAATCTGCATCCTTATAACATGGAGCCTGAGAAACGTGAGCCTGACAAACTGCATCCTTATAACATGGAGCCTGTGAAACGTGAGCCTGTCAAACTGCATCCTTATAACATGGAGCCTGAGAAACGTGAACCTGTCAAACTGTATCCTTATAACATGGAGCCTAAAAAACGTGAGCCTGTCAAACTGCATCCTTATAACATGGAGCCTGAGAAACATGAGCTTGACAAACTGCATCCTTATAACATGGAGCCTGAGAAACGTGAACCTGTCAAACTGTATCCTTATAACATGGAGCCAGAGAAACGTGAGCCTGACAATCTGCATCCTTATAACATGGAGCCTGAGAAACGTGAACCTGACAAACTGCATCCTTATAACATGGAGCCTGAGAAACGTGAACCTGTCAAACTGCATCCTTATAACATGGAGCCTGAGAAACATGAGCTTGACAAACTGCATCCTTATAACATGGAGCCTGAGAAACGTGAGCCTGACAAACTGCATCCTTATAACATGGAGCCTGAGAAACGTGAGCTTGACAAACTGTATCCTTATAACATGGAGCCTGAGAAACGTGAGCCTGACAAACTGCATCCTTATAACATGGAGCCTAAGAAACGTGAGCCTGACAAACTGCATCCTTATAACATGGAGCCTGAGAAACGTGAGCCTGACAAACTGCATCCTTATAACATGGAGCCTGAGAAACGTGAGCCTGTCAAACTGCATCCTTATAACATGGAGCCTGAGTAACGTGAGCCTGACAAACTGCATCCTTACAACATGGAGCCTGAGAAACGTGAGCCTGACAAACTGCATCCTTACAACATGGAGCCTGAGAAACGTGATACTGAGGAATTGGAGCCTGAGAAACTCTAACTTGGCAAAAAGTAGGCTTAGTACATCCATCCTGCTGAATTTAAGTCTGGAAAAAGTACAAAATGAGAAACCTCAGCCTAAGAAACTACACCCGGACAAACCCTAGCCTTAGAACCACCAACCTGAGAAATGTAAGCTCAAGAAACTCCAGCACGAGAAACTGCACCTTGAGACACTTCAGCCTGAGAAATGTATGTCTAGGAAACCTGAGAAACCTGAACCTGAGAACCCCTAGCTGGGTATCATAAGTAGCAAAACGTCTATCTTAAAAATCCAAGCCCGGTAAACTCGAGACTGAAAAACTGTAGCTTGAGAAACGCCTATCTGAGAATCTTGAGCAAGGAAGTCTAAGCCTGTGAACATCGAGACTCAGAAACTCAATCCTTAGAAATACATACCATTGAAACTCCAGCCTAAGATACTGGAGTCATAAAAACTCAAGCCGGAGAATTTTCAGCCAGAGAAGCTGTAGTCTGACTAAAGAGCTTGACAAACTGTCGCCTAAGAAATTCAAGTTTGAGAATTTGAGCGGAAGAAATTCAAGCAAGAGAAACCCCCGCTTGAGAAATACAAGTCTGAAAAACTAATGCCCGAGAACCCCAAAGATCACGAACCAGATGTTGAAAAGTACAAGTCTGATAAACTACAGCATGAGCACCCCAAAGATGGTCAACTCCACCTTGAGAATACAAGTCTGAGAGACTCCAGCCAGATAACCCCAATAATGAGCAACTCTAGCTTGAGAAATTCTAGTCTGATAAACTACACTTGAGAACCCCAAAGGTGTAAAACTAGAGCTTGAGAAATACAAGTCTGAGAAACTACACATAGAACCCTGAATAGTAAAAACACCAGCCTGTGAAATAGAAGTCTGAGAAACTGCAGCCTGAGAACCCCCAAAGATGAGAAACACCAGCTTGAAAAGTACACACCTGAAAAACTACACTTAGAACCACAAATAGTAGAATCACGGGCCTGTGAAATACAAGTCTGAGAAACTGCAGCCTGAGAACCCCAAAGTTGAGAAACCCCAGTTTCAGAAATACAAGTCTGAGAACCTGCAGCCCGAGAACACCCAAAAATTAGAAAAACCAGCCTGTGAAATACAAGTCTGAGAAAATGCAACCTGAGAACCCCAAAGTTGAGAAACCCCAGCTTGAGAAATACAAGTCTAAGAAACTACAGCCAAACTGAGAACCCCAAAGACGAGAAACTCCGGCTTGAAAAGTGCACGTCTGAAAAACTACACTAAGAACGACAAATAGTAGAATCACCGACCTGTGAAATACAAGTCTGAGAAACTGCAGCCTGAGAACCCCTAAGAGGAGCAACTCCAGTTTGAGAATTTGAACTAGAGAAACTGCAGCTCAAGAACCCAAAGAATGAGAAACACCAGCTTGAGAAATACAAATCTGAGAAACTAAAGCCTGAGAACCCCAAAAAGGAGATACTCCAGCTTGAGAAATACAAGTCTGAGAAACTACAGTCCGAGAATTCCCAAAGAGGAGAAACACTAGCTTAAGAAATACAAGTCTGAGAAACTACTCTTGAGAACCCCAAAGAGTAGAAAAACCAGCGAGAGAAATAGAAGACAGAGAAACTACACCCCAAGAACCCCAAAGGTGAGAAACCCCAGCTAGAGAAAAACAGTCTTAAGATACTACAGCCGTAGACCCTCAAAGATGAGAAATTCCAGCTTGAGAAATACACATCTGAAAAACTACAACCATCCTGAGAACCTCAAAGACGAGACACTCCAGCTTGAAAAGTACATGTCTGAAAAACTACACTTAGAACCACAAATTGTAGAAACACTGGCCTGTGAAACACAAGTCTGAAAAACTGCAGCCTGAGAACCCGTAAAGATGAGAAACTCCAGCTTGAGAAATTTGAACTAGAGAAACTACAGTTAGCACCCCAAAGATGAGAAATTCTAGCTGGAGAATTACAAGTGTGAGATATTACAGCTTGAAAACCACAAAGATGAGAAATTAGATGTTGAGATATGCAAGTCTGAGAAACTACAGCCCAAGCTCCCTAAAGAGGAGAAACTTCAGCTTGAGACATACAAGTTTAAGAAACAACTGTTCAACACCCCCAAAGATGAGAAACTCCAGCTCAAGTAATATAAGTCTGAGAAACTACAGCCCCAGAACCCCCAAAGAAAAGAAACTCCAGCTTGAGAGATACAAGTCTGAAAAACTGCAGCCTGAGAACCCCACAGATGAGAAACTAGAGCTTGAGAAAAAAAGTCTGAGAAACTAAAGCCAGGGAACCTTAAAGAGGAGAAAATCCAGTGTGAGAAATACAAGTCTGAGAAACTGTAACATGAGAACCCCAAAGATGAGAAACTTGAGCTTGAAAAACTACAGCATGAGAAACTCAACTGGGAGAAGTTCCTGCCAGTAAAAACGACAATACTCACCAATCTACGACAGAGTTCCCCCGCCACTGGCATTGTGAAGACTCCTCACCATTGTCAGTGGTCCCCAGCAACACCACAGTGACACTGACCCCCAGCAGTGACAGAGGTCCCTTCACTAGTAGTGAGTGTTCACCAGCACTGACAGTGGACACCACTCTTTGACAGTGTGCCCCTCCATTGACAATATTATCAACCAGTAACACTGCTCCCCACCAGTGACAGTGCTCCCACCAGTGTCAGTGCTCCCCACCAGAGTCAGTGCTCCCCACAGGTGACAGTGCTCCCCACCGGTGACAGTGCTCCCCACAGTTTATTTACATTTATTCAAATTATGTTGTGAAAAAACCTCTAGTATGCCAGGCAAGATCATCAGATAGTTCACCTTACAAAATCCTACAAAATTGCAATCAGAGAAACAAAAGTAAACACCAATCCCCATCTTAAAAAGAATAAGCGCAATTTGTCGATGCATGAAATTTGTCCTCGGTCTCTGAACTGATAGCAAACGGACAACAGTAGCGGCTGCTAATTAACGGCGGTGGGGAGCGGGTACCGGGGAGAGGGGTAGGCCGGGGGAGGAGGGGGTTGGGAAATATAATAAAAACACTTACCTTTGTGCCGCCGCCGCCTCTTGGTCCTCTTCGCCCGCTTCCAGGACTCCAGGGCAGGTAGCAGGAACAGGAAGCACCCAGGCTTTCAGACTCCCCTAGCCAATTACAACTCTGCTGATAGCAGCTGCGTGATTGGTCTAGCCGCCATGGTTCAGCGCTCAGAGGTGGAGTGGGAGCCTTGAAATGTTCTCCACCCAGGCTGTAATGCAAAGTGCGTATGACTATTTGGCCAGCATGAGACCGCCGGCAAAACATTCATGCGCACTTAGGAGAGTGCCACCATTCCTCTCCCTGTTTCTCTGACACAGGCCAGCCCGCCCCTAACCAGCTGAGCAAGGACAGAAAAATAAAATGATAACAATGCTTTACTATCATTTTATTTTTTATTTTTCAACTGCTCACAGAGAAGTGGGGCTACGCTCCTCTGCCTTAGCGGAGGACCCGCACCTGACGGACAAGATAAAAACAAAAAGTAAAGGCATCTTTGTTGCTCATTCACCTTGGAACTCCAGCATGGTTATTTTGGGGGTCCCCTACTTCCACTGCATAATGGCATCAGAGGTCCCAGGTGGTTAGTGTCTGTGTCCAGGTCTCCTATCCACGTCCCAACCGTACACGGTCACTACTGCTTAGACACTGGCTTCTACTAAATGCAATACTGCCTCTACAAGGGCGCGAAATTACGTAACATTTTAGCAAAATTCCATCAACTTTTCCTGAAATTACAAGAATGTATGCTTTCAGAGCAAAATGGTTTGCCGGCATTTGGCATGATTTTTATTAAAGGATCACACACCTCCGGTAAAAATAAACAAGCATTTGCAATGTAATAAGTCTTGCATTACTGAAAGTTTGAGCTATTGCCATTGCATTACTATTTGTAACGCCAATAGCTCAAACTTTCAGTAAAGCGAGACCTATTGCATTGGAAATGCTTGTTTTTACAAGTTGCATGGTGCAGGGGTTCCAGAAGTACTGGTGCCTGCAGCACAAATTCTGCCCTCTATTGACTGGTTACAACGTTTCATGCCTAGTATGGGGATTAACATGCTGGGCATGAAATTTCTGGGCTCCATAGTGAATATTGTTCTGCACCTGCTATTGGCTGCCTCTTACCTGCTTCTTACAAGCCAGACTTTTATTTTGGCAATGGAACATCAACTAGCAACAATGCCCCTGCACCAGGTACGTAATGCACAAGTGTAACTATGTGTTGGGGGCTGGTTTACCATGAGAGGGGCAGTTGTGTATACTTTGCTGAACACAACAGGCTTGCAAAGAATGGTGCTTCCAAAGTTTTAACAACCAGCCCTAAGTGTTGAGTAAGGCGATCTCCGCACGTGAAAATAAAAGACGCATGCCCATTATTAAAGAAAAAGAATCTTTGAGTTGGGTGAGCCACGCACAACAATACAATGGGCTGCCATTCTTTAAGATTTTAAAAAACACATTGAGTTGGGAGAGCTGCATACAACAAGACGCGCTGCCGCCATTGTTCAAGATTAAGCGGCATGCCGCTCAACAAAAAAGTATATATAATGTTGCCTTGCATGCGCTTTTATGGAACAGAGCTTGCTAATGTAACCAAAAGCATTACAAAACATACCCAATATTACAGGAACAGGGTTAGTGGGGTTGGGGAAGTACATAGCTGTTGTGCCTGCACCTGCAGCTACGACAGAGAAGTGAGTAACAAAAGAATGCTATAAAACAGTAAATAAAATGTCCTCAGTAAGGTCACATGTAAAAGGGACTAAGGAGGGACTACAAACAAAATTAACCAATGAAAAAGAATCATTTACAAGAGACAGTCATGGGAGCCAGTTAAAAACATGGGAGGAGCTTAAAGCACATATTCTGGATACAGCATGTCTCAAAGAGACAGCACAAGCACTGCCTAGGCGAGACGTAAAAAAAGTATTTTGAGATACCGACAGGGGACTGATTCAAGCGCAAAGAGCTCTCTAAGAGATATGTTCTGCATGAACCAGTCTCCCACGGGGCTGTCACAAGACCTTTTTCCAAGCATGTGCGCTCAAAGAAAATTGTGAACTTCAAGAATTTTGCTGGCTCAATTAAAATCCAGCCTAGGCCAACTTGAAATCATTTATCTTTGAAGACAGCTCAGATAGGTCGAATCATTCAGTGGGTTGCCGGTCACCAGCATGCAGTAGTGGAACTGTACCTGTGTTCCAGCCCCAGGCCAACTGAGCCAGGGTATGATTGTTCCCTGAGGGCATTTTTAATCCAGGTTTCTGGGTACTGATACATGAAATATGCCTGTATCCCAGAATGTACCAGTCGCTTGGGGTGCATCGGGCACTTTTAGACCAGTTTTGAGGATTCTAAAACATAAAAGAAGCCTGTATCTTGAGGGTTCTCCTATGTGTGATGCAGGTTCCCCTGTGTGTGGATAGAGGCTCTCTTGTAAGAATGCAGGCTCACCTGCATGTGTATGCATGTCATCCTGTGTGTGGGATGCAGGCTCTCCTGCATGTGGATGCAGGCACTCCTGCATGTGGATGCAGGCTCTCCTGTGTGTATGCAGGCCTTCCTGTGTGTGATGCAGGCTCCCTTGTGTGTGGATGCAGGCTCTCCTGTGTGTATGCAGGCCGTCCTGTGTGTGGATGCAGGCTCTCCTGCAAGGGGGGAGGTGCTCCTTTATGTATATGGAGGTTCTCCTGTGTGTGGATACAGGCTCTCCTGTGTGGATGCAGGCTCACCTGCATGTATATGCAGGCCCTCCTGTGAGTGGGATGTAGGCCCTCCTGTGTGTGGGATGCAGGCCCTCCTGTGTGTGGAATGCAGGCTCTCCTGTGTGTGTATGCAGGCTCTCCTGCGTGTATGCATGGCATCCTGTGGGGATGCAGGCTCACCTGCATGTATATGCAGGCCCTTCTGTGTGTGGGATGCAGGCCCTCCTGTGTGTGGGATGCAGGCTCTCCTGTGTGTGTATGCAGGCTCTCCTGCGTGTGGATGCAGGCTCTCCTGTGTGTGTATGCAGGCTCTCATTTGTGGATTCAGGCTCTCCTGCGTGTGGATGCAGGCTCTCCTGCATGTGGATGCAGGCTCTCCTGTGTGTGGGATGCAGTTTCTCCTGCAGGTGTATGTATTTTCTATTGTGTGTATGAAGGCTCCCTGTGGAAAAGATGCAAATTCTCCTGTGTGTGTATGCATGCCCTCCTGTGTGTCTGAGATGCAGACCCTCCTGTGTGTGGGATGCAGGCTCTCCTGTGTGTGGGATGCAGGCTCTCCTGTGTGTGGAAGGCAGGCTCTCATTTGTGGACGCAGGCTCTCCTGTGTGTGGGATGCAGGCTCTCCTGAGAGTGGGATGCAGGCTCTCTTGTGTGTGGAAGGCAGGCTCTCATTTGTGGACGCAGGCTCTCCTGCGTGTGGATACAGGCTCTCCTGTGAGTGGGATGCAGGCTCTTCTGTATGTGGAAGGCATGCACTCATCTGTTGATGCAGGCTTTCCTGTGTGGGATGCAGACCTCCTGTGTACGGGATGCACATTCTCCTGCATGTGTACGCATGCTCTATTTTGTGTATGCATGTGCGTGTGATGTAAATTCTCATATGTGTGTATTCATAGTGCCAATATCGGCAACAATCCCCATCCCTCCCACAGCAATATCCTGGAGAAATAAACAGACAAGAGACCTTCTTTGTGGAGAAAATTGCTGCAGGTTTATTTGCACAACAAATATGCCAACATAGCGGATTATCTTACGGGCGATCCAAGGGCAGGTCGCCCCTCGCCGCCTGCCCACCTGATGAGCCTGATGACACCGTGGCCCTAGCCAATTGGTGATTGCCAGATTTGGGGGAGGGGGTAGCCCCTCCCTCTGGTGGTCCATCAGTCCACCCTCTCACTCACGCCCCCCAGAAAGGGTGCAGAGCTTTGCAGGCAACCCCCGGTTGCTCTGGTCCACAACCGCCCGTAGGACTAACAGGCACCGTCGCTCCTCCAGGGTCCAACGCAAGGACCGCCCTGGGGATATTTGGCCTTTGCATTCTTGTGGTGCTTGTACAGAGGGTACCCTTCTGTACCTTATGACCTCTGGATCGCCCTGTAACTCTGCCTGCAACACAAAATAATAAGTTAGATAAACATACCCCCCATGCCTGTACACCGGTTAAGCGGTGGGGAAGGAAACAGCGTCAGGGCAGCAGAACAAGGAGGGCGACCAGTGGGCGCGAGAGGTATAAGTACCTCCCCCCCCTCCTGCCAGGAAGTGACGCGGGCATGTGGACCCTTGATGGTCCCAAAACACTGTGCGGCTGACTCGTGTGCCATATGTGTGGCACTAAGGGGGGCCGCCCTCATAGGACGGCCCTCTTCGTTGGCCCAGGGCAGCCCTGCATAGTGCCAATATCAGCAACACTCTCCATCCCTCCCACAGCAATATCCTGGAGAAATAAACAGACAAGACACCTTCTTTGTGGAGAAAATTGCTGCAGGTTTATATGCATAACAAATATGCCAACATGGTGGGTTATCTTACAGGCGATCCCAGGGCAGGCAGCCCCTCGCCGCCTGCCCACCTGATGAGCCGAATTACACCGTGGCCCTAACCACCCGGTGTTTGCCAGATTTGGGGGAGGGGATAGCCCCTCCCTCCGGTGGACCACCAGTCCACCCCCTTACTCACGCCCGTCAGAGAGGGGGCGGAGATTTCCAGGCAACCCCCGGTTGCTCAGGCCCACAACCGCCCCTAGGACTAACAGGGCGCTGTCGCTCCTCCAGGGTTCAATGCGAGGACCTTCCTGGGGATATTTGGCCTTTGCTCTCTTGTGGTGCTCATGCAGAGGGTACCCCTCGGTACCTTACAGCCTCTGGATCGCCCTGTAACTCCGCCACAGCACTGGGTGTGGCCACCGTCACAGCCAGAGCCCCCCAACAAGGTAGGCATCTTACCTACATCCTGCTGCTTCTAGGGCCTCCCCCCAGATCCAGCAAGAACATGTCCGTGCCCACTCTAGGCAGGTGGACCCCATCCTCTTTCAAACTCCCAGTGGACTTAGCATGCAGTATGCCATGTCTCATGGACCAAACCCCCCTGTTCATCGAATCTGCGCCTGGCACTGTAAACTCTCCTGCATGAGGAATCCCCAGCAACCTCTGACTGAGCCCCTCGCCCTACTCACAGTGGGGTTATCTCTTTCTATCATAACACCCATGCCCACAACTGGTTTGTTGAACTTATACCAGAAGGATTTGATTTCTGGCTGTGATGCCTCCCCGGTGTATGACCAAATTGATGGGAGGGGAGACACCTCCCCCTCCCCCAGACTGTGCCGCAGCTTCTACAACAAGCTGTTCCATTGCATGCTTCGGACCCCCAACCAAATGATGTCAGTCGTGTGCCACGCTTCTACCTCAAACTGTAGTATAGCCAGGGGGTTCACCCAAACATAGTCACTGGGACCTGGGTCGTAACAGTACTGAGAGGAGGGGTCCCAGTGTGAAATTGGCAATAGACACAAAGTAATCAAAAATTAGAAACACAATAAATGAATCTACGCTGTTTTTATTCACAATGTAGATATTTGTTAGATATAGTATCTGGCAGTACACATTCAAAAGGTTGTATAGTGCCCCAGGGGAAAAGGGGAAGTGATAAGGTGAGCATAGTGTGGATAGGGAATTGTGACAGTAAAATCAACCAAATATCGTAGATGTATTTGTATGTCAATTTCAATATACAAAAACAAAAGACCATAGGTTCAATGCATCACTAGGTATGAATCATGCTTCACATAATACATTAATGTTGAAGTTTTGGCGTGAAGCTGATAGGCAAGGAGCAATTGTCGAGGTTTCGACCCTCAGATTGTTGCAGGAATTAGTAGTACCCTTGCTGTGGGGTCTTCATCAGGAGCGGGTGCGGGGCAGGCAACCTATTCAATATATATCACAGAGGTTACTTAAATATAGTTAAACTCCTGGTCATGAATATATGTGAACTGAATATTTTCCCAAAAATCCCTCTTCTTGTTATCTACATGAGGAAAATTGACAAGTACAGCCACTAAAAATGTTTTGATTTAATCCAGCCTGGGGCATATAAATTTCGATTCCCGGAATGATTGAAAATATATGATTAAAATGTACACGTGACTTAACAGGATTATATGTTACATATTTGGTCTCATCTAGATTAAAGGTACCCTGTACACACACGTTGAAGAGAAAACTTTTTCTTTGTTGGTCCTGAGGAAGGTGGTACAAGCCCACCGAAACACGCGTAGACCTGGCGTGGAAACTCACGATTAATATCTGTGTTACCTCAACCTTAGATATTGTTTTGGGTTGTAAAAAGAAGTGTGTATAATTGTATGAATGAGTAAGTGTGAATGTTGATAGGTGTGTGTCGGACAGGATCCTTGTTTTCCATTGTAAAAATTCCTTCTTATGTATATATTGAATTGTAAAGACAAAGGAACTGTTAATTGAATTTTAATGTTGAAATGACTATAAGTATTATTGATGAATTAATGAATATATATGGGAAAATAGCAAAAATAGAAGAAAAAAAGCCTTTTTTGATATTACTACAAAGAAAAAAATGAATAAAATACCAAAAATCTGAAAAAAATCTGTGTACCTGTGTTAATCTGAAGGCTTACTGATTAACTATATGAGCCACGCCCTATGAGAAAGTATTAATAGGCCACGGGGGAACTTTATTATGTTTTCTTAGATGGTCTCCTTTTCTGTCTGCGCTCTCTCCAGTAAGAGAGCTTTCCCTCAGTGACAATGCAGGTGCGCGTAGTCAGAGTTCCAATCAGTAACAGCCCCCCCCCCCCCCGGCCCTCCTGACAAGCCTGCTGTCTCAGTGACAGGGCTTTCCTAAGTCGGAGGTTCTCCCTCTGTGACAGCACTGCCTCACATTGTGACAGGGTCCCCCAGAGTGTGAGGTCCCCCCACAGTAAATCCAAAAATGCACTCTCCTTGGTACAAGGGGAGCGTCTCCCTGATGCACTCAAATCAACGTTAAGGTACTTTGTTTCACGAGTAAAAAACTTTTTTTCTGGAAACTTCAGTACCCACTGGTTAAATGTGCCCGCTCAGTATTTTCACTCAGCACTCCCTCCCTCTTTGACAAGGCTCCCCTTCAGTGACGGGTCTCCCCTTCAGTGACCGGGCACCCCTTCAGTGACCAAGCTCCCCTTCAGTGACCAAGCTCCTCTTCATTGACAGGGCTCATCTTCTGTGACAGGGCTTCCCTTCAGTGACAGCAATCCCTCCATGAGTGACAGGGTTCCCTCCCTCAGTGACTGGGCTCCTCTTCAGGGACAGCACTCCCTCCCTGAGTGACAGGGTTCCCTCCCTCAATGACCGGGCTCCCCTTCAGTGACAGCGCTCCCTCCTTCTGTGACAGGGCTCCCCTTCAGTGACAACGCTCCCTCGCTGAGTGACAGGGTTCCCTCCCTCGGTGATCGGGCTCCCCTTCAGTGACCGGGCTCCTCTTCATTGACAGGGCTCATCTTCAGTGACAGGGCTCCCCTTCAGTGACAGCGCTCCCTTCCTGAGTGACAGGGCTTTCCTTCAGTGACAGCACTCCCTCCCTGAGTGACAGGGTTCCCTCTCTCAGTGACCGGGCTCCCCTTCAGTCACAGCTCTCCCTCCCTGAGCGACAGGGTTCCCTCCCTCAGTGACCGGGCTCCCCTTCAGTGACAACGCTCCCTCCCTGAGTGACAGGGTTCGCTCCCTCAGTGACTGGGCTCCTCTTCAGGGACAGCACTCCCTCCCTGAGTGACAGGGTTCCCTCCCTCAATGACCGGGCTCCCCTTCAGTGACAGCGCTCCCTCCCTGAGTGACAGGGTTCCCTCCTTCTGTGACAGGGCTCCCCTTCAGTGACAACGCTCCCTCGCTGAGTGACAGGGTTCCCTCCCTCGGTGATCGGGCTCCCCTTCAGTGACCGGGCTCCTCTTCATTGACAGGGCTCATCTTCAGTGACAGGGCTCCCCTTCAGTGACAGCGCTCCCTTCCTGAGTGACAGGGCTCCCTCCCTCAGTGATCAGGCTCCCGTTCAGTGACCGGTCTCCGCTTCATTGACAGGGCTCATCTTCAGTGACAGGGCTCCCCTTCAGTGACAGTGCTCCCTCCCTGAGTGACAGAGCTCCACTTCAGTGACACAACACCCTCAGTGACAGCGCTCCCTCCCTGAGTGACAGGGTTCCCTCCCTCAGTGATCGGGCTCCCCTTCAGTGACCAGGCTCCTCTTCATTGACAGGGCTCATCTTCAGTGACAGGTTCTCCTTCAGTGACAGCGCTCCCTCCCTGAGTGACAGGGCTCCCCTTCAGTGACAGCGCTATCTCCCTGATTGACAGGGTTCCCTCCCTCAGTGACCGGGCTCCCCTTCAGTGACAACGCTCCCTCCCTGAGTGACAGGGTTCGCTCCCTCAGTGACTGGGCTCCTCTTCAGGGACAGCACTCCCTCCCTGAGTGACAGGGTTCCCTCCCTCAATGACCGGGCTCCCCTTCAGTGACAGCGCTCCCTCCCTGAGTGACAGGGTTCCCTCCTTCTGTGACAGGGCTCCCCTTCAGTGACAACGCTCCCTCGCTGAGTGACAGGGTTCCCTCCCTCGGTGATCGGGCTCCCCTTCAGTGACCGGGCTCCTCTTCATTGACAGGGCTCATCTTCAGTGACAGGGCTCCCCTTCAGTGACAGCGCTCCCTTCCTGAGTGACAGGGCTCCCTCCCTCAGTGATCAGGCTCCCGTTCAGTGACCGGTCTCCGCTTCATTGACAGGGCTCATCTTCAGTGACAGGGCTCCCCTTCAGTGACAGTGCTCCCTCCCTGAGTGACAGAGCTCCACTTCAGTGACACAACACCCTCAGTGACAGCGCTCCCTCCCTGAGTGACAGGGTTCCCTCCCTCAGTGATCGGGCTCCCCTTCAGTGACCAGGCTCCTCTTCATTGACAGGGCTCATCTTCAGTGACAGGTTCTCCTTCAGTGACAGCGCTCCCTCCCTGAGTGACAGGGCTCCCCTTCAGTGACAGCGCTATCTCCCTGATTGACAGGGCTCTCCTTCAGTGACATGTCTCCCTCAGTGACAGCGCTCCCTCCATCAATGACAGGGCTTCGCTTCGGTGACAGGGATTCCTCCTTCAGTGACAGCGCTCCCCTTCAGTGACAGGGTTCCCTCCTTCAGTGACAGCGCTCCCCTTCAGTGACAGGGCTCCCCTTCAGTGACAGCGATCTCTCCCTGAGTAACAGGGTTCCCTCCCTCAGTGATTGGACTCCCCTTCAGTGACCGTGCTCCTCTTCATTGACAGGGCTCATCTTCAGTGACAGGGCTTCCCTTCAGTGACCGGGCTCCCCTTCAGTGACAGCGCTCCCTTCCTGAGTGACAGGGTTCCCTCCCTCAGTGACAGGCCTCCCCTTCAGTTAAAGCACTCCCTCCCTGAACGACAGGGTTCCCTCCCTCAGTGATCAGACTCCCCTTCAGTGACCTGGCTCCTCTTCAGTGACAGGGCTCATCTTCAGTGACAGGGCTCCCCTTCAGTGACAGCGCTCCCTGCCTGAGTGACAGGGCTCCCATTCAGTGACACAACACCCTCAGTGACAGCGCTCCCTCTCTGAGTGACAGGCTTCCCTCCCTCAGTGATCGAGCTCCGATTCAGTGACCGGGCTCCTCTTCATCGATAGGGCTCATTTTCAGTGACAGGGCTCCCCTTCAGCGACAGCGCTCCCTCCCTGAGTGACAGGGTTCCCTCCCTCAGTGACCGGGCTCCCCTTTAGTGACAGCGCTCCCTCCCTGAGTGACAGGGTTCCCTCCCTCAGTGACTGGGCTCCTCTTCAGTGACAGCGCTCCCTTCCTGAGTGACAGGGCTTTCCTTCAGTGACACAACACCCTCAGTGACAACGCTCCCTTCCTGAGTGACAGGGCTCCCCCTCAGTGACAGCGCTCCTTCCCTGAGTGACAGCGCTCCCTCCCTGAGTGACAGGGCTCCCCTTCAGTGACAGCGCTATCTCCCTGATTGACAGGGCTCCCCTTCAGTGACATGTCTCCCTCAGTGACAGCGCTCCCTCCATCAATGACAGGGCTTTGCTTCGGTGACAGGGATCCCTCCTTCAGTGACAGTGCTCCCCTTCAGTGACAGGGTTCCCTTCTTCAGTGACAGCGCTCCCCTTCAGTGATGGCACGCCCTCCCTGAGTGACAGGGTTTCCTCCCTCAGTGACCAGGCTCCCCTTCAGTGACAGCGCTCCCTCCCTGAGTGACAGGGTTCTGTCCCTAAGTGACAGGGCTCGCCTTTAGTGACAGCGCTCCCTCCCTGAGTAACAGGGTTCCCTCCCTCAGTGATCAGACTCCCCTTCAGTGACCGCGCTCCTCTTCATTGACAGGGCTCATCTTCAGTGACAGGGCTTCCCTTCAGTGACCGGGCTCCCCTTCAGTGACAGCTCTCCCTCCCTGAGTGACAGGGTTCCCTCCCTCAGTGACAGGCCTCCCCTTCAGTTAAAGCGCTCCCTCTCTGAGCGACAGGGTTCCCTTCCTCAGTGATCAGACTCCCCTTCAGTGACCTGGCTCCTCTTCATTAACAGGGCTCATCTTCAGTGACAGGGCTCCCCTTCAGTGACAGCGCTCCCTCCCTGAGTGACAGGGCTCCCATTCAGTGACATAACACCCTCAGTGACAGCGCTCCCTCTCTGAGTGACAGGCTTCCCTCCCTCAGTGATCGGGCTCCGATTCAGTGACCGGGCTCCTCTTCATCGATAGGGCTCATCTTAATCAATCAATCAATCAGTGACACTTATAAAGCGCGCTACATACCCGTGGGGTCTCAAGGCGCTGGGGGGGGGGAGCCGCTACTGCTCGAACAGCCAGGTCTTCAGCTTCTTCCTGAAGGAGAGGTGGTCTTGGGTCAGGCGCAGGTCGGTCGGGAGGGAGTTCCAGGTCTTGGCGGCCAGGTGGGAGAAGGACCTTCCTCCTGTAGTCGCTCTTCGGATGCGGGGGACGGCGGCGAGGGCGTGGTTGGCTGATCGGAGGTGGCGTTTGGGAGCGTAGAAGTTGACTCGGCTGTTGAGGTAGCTCGGGCCTTGGTCGTGTAGGGCTTTGTGTGCGTGGGTGAGGAGGCGGAAGGTGATTCTTTTGTTGACGGGGAGCCAGTGAAGGTCTCGCAGATGTCCGGAGATGTGGCTGGTTCGTGGGATGTCGAGGATGAGTCTGGCTGAGGCGTTCTGGATCCGCTGGAGTCTCTTCTGGAGCTTGGCGGTGGTCCCGGCGTAGAGGGCGTTGCCGTAGTCCAGTCGGCTGGTGACGAGGGCCTGGGTGACGGTCTTCCTGGTCTCGGTGGGGATCCACCAGAAGATCTTCCGTAGCATGCGTAGGATGTTGAAGCATGCCGAGGAGACGTTGTTGACTTGCCTGGTCATGGAGAGGGAGGAGTCCAGGATGAAGCCCAGGTTGCGTGCATGGTCTGTCGGTTTGGGTGCGGTGCCCAGGGCGGGAGGCCACCAGGAGTCGTCCCAGGCGGAGGGAGAGGAGCCCAGGATGAGGACCTCCGTCTTGTCCGAGTTCAGTTTCAGGCGGCTGGTCGTCATCCACTCGGCTACCTCTTTCATCCCTTCGTGCAGGTTGGCTCTGGCGGCGGCGGGGTCGTTGGTCAGGGAGAGGATCAGCTGGGTGTCGTCGGCGTAGGAGATTATGCTGAGGTTGTGTTTGCGTACGATGGCCGCGAGGGGGCTCATGTAGACGTTGAAGAGGGTGGGGCTCAGAGATGATCCTTGGGGGACGCCGCAGATGACTTCGGTGGCCTCTGACTTGTACGGTGGTAGGCGGACTCTCTGTGTTCTCCCGTCGAGGAAGGAGGTGATCCACTCCAGCGCCTTGTCCTGGATTCCGACGTTGCTGAGGCGCCGTACTAGGGTGCGGTGGCAGACCGTGTCGAATGCCGCGGAGAGGTCTAGGAGGATGAGGGCCGCTGTTTCTCCATTGTCCATCAGGGCTCGGATGTCGTCGGTGGCGGCGATGAGGGCGGTCTCGGTGCTGTGGTTGGCTCGGAAGCCGGACTGTGAGGGGTCGAGGGATCCGTTCGTCTCGAGGAAAGCGGCCATCTGCTTGTTGACGGTCTTCTCGATGACTTTGGCTGGAAACGGGAGGAGCGAGATGGGGCGGTAATTCTTGAGGTCGGTGGGGTCCGCTGTTGGTTTCTTGAGTAGGGCGCTGAGTTCGGCGTGTTTCCAGCTCTCGGGGAAGATGGTGGTGTCGAGGGATGTGTTGATGATGTCTCGCAGGTGGGGTGCAATGACAGCGTCGGCTTTGTTGAAGACGTGGTGAGGGCAGGGGTCGGTCGGTGATCCGGAGTGGATGGAGTTCATCGTGCGGATGGTGTCTTCGGTGCTGATCGGGGTCCAGGCGCGGAGGGTGGTGGTGGGGGGTGGTTGTTCGGTCATGGTGTGCGTTGGTTGGTTGTTGAAGCTGTTGTGTATGTCCGCGATCTTGTTGTGGAAGTATGAAGCCAGGGAGTTGCAGAGGTCTTGCGATGGGGTGATGTCGTTGTTTCCTGCGCTGGGGTTGGAAAGCTCTTTGACGATGTTGAAGAGTTCCTTGCAGTTGTGTGCGTTGTTGTCCAACCGGTCCTTGAATGCTGTTTTCTTGGCGGCGCGGATCAGCTGGTGGTGTTTCCGGGTGGCAAGTTTGAAGGAGGTCCTGTTGTCCGGTGTCGGTTCCCTTCTCCAGACTTTCTCGAGGGCTCGGCAGTTCTTCTTGGAGCTCTTGAGTTCGTCGGTGAACCATGGGGCTTTCTTGCTGCCGGGTCTGCTGGGCGGGGTCCTCAGTGGGGCGAGTTCGTCCGCGCAGTTGCTGATCCACTTCGTGAGGTTGTCGGCGGCCTGGCTGGGGTTCGCTGAGCTGGCAGGAGGGTGCTGGCTCAGGGAGGTGGCGAGCTGGTCTGCTGTGATCTTGTTCCAGCTTCTGCGGGCGGTCTGTTGCTGGTGGTGGTGGGTCGTTGTTTTCTTGAAGGTGAAGTGGACGCAGCTGTGGTCCGTCCATTGAAGCTCTGTGGTGTGGCTGAAGTTGATGTCCTTGCTGGATGAGAAGACAGCGTCGAGTGTGTGTCCGGCGAGGTGGGTGGGGGTGGACACCAGTTGCTTGAGTCCCAGGTTGGTGAGGTTGTCGAGCAGGGTGCTGGTGTTGCGGTCGTTGTTGCGCTCCCTCTCTGAGTGACAAGCTTCCCTCTCTCAGTGATCGGGCTCCGATTCAGTGACGGGGCTCCTCTTAATCGACAGGGCTCATCTTCAGTGACAGGGCTCCCCTTCAGTGACAGCGCTCCCTCCCTGAGTGACAGGGTTCCCTCCCTTCAGTGACCGGGCTCCTCTTCATTAACAGGGCTCATCTTAAGTGACAGGGCTCCCCTTCAGTGACAGCGCTCCCTCCCTGAGTGACAGGGTTCCCTCCCTTCAGTGACCGGGCTCCTCTTCATTAACAGGGCTCATCTTCAGTGACAGGGCTCCCCCTCAGAGACAGGGCTCCCCTTCAGTGACAGCTCTTCCTCGCTGAGCCACAGGGTTCCCTCCCTCAGTGATCGGGCTCCCCTTCAGTGACCGGGCTCCTCTTCATTGACAGGGCTCATCTTCAGTGACAGGGCTCCCCTTCAGTGACAGCGCTCCCTCCTTGAGGGACAGTGCTCCCCTTCAGTGGCATGCCTCCCTCAGTGACAGCACTCACTCCCTGAGTGCCAGGGCTCCCCTTCAGTGACATGCCTCCCTTAGTGACAGCGCTGCCTCCCTCAATGACAGGGCTTCACTTCAGTGACAGTGTTCCCTCCTTCAGTGACAGCGCTCCCATTCAGTGACAGGGTTCCCATCCTTAGTGACAGGGATCCCCTTCAGTGACGGGGTTCCCTCCCTCGGTGACCGGGCTCCCCTTCAGTGACAGCACTCCCTCCCTGAGTGAAAGGGTTCCCTCCCTCAGTGACCGGGCTCCCCTTCAGTAACAGCGCTCCGTCCCTGAGTGACAGGGTTCCCTCCCTCAGTGACCGGGCTCCCCTTCAGTGACAGCGCTCCCTCCTTGAGTGACAGGGTTCCCTCCCTCAGTGACAGGCCTCCCCTTCAGTTAAAGCGCTCTATCCCTGAGTGACAGGGTTCCCTTCCTCAGTGATCAGACTCCCCTTCAGTGACCTGGCTCCTCTTCATTAACAGGGCTCATCTTCAGTGACAGGGCTCCCCTTCAGTGACAGCGCTTCCTCCTTGAGTGACAGGGCTCCCATTCAGTGACATAACACCCTCAGTGACAGCGCTCCCTCTCTGAGTGACAAGCTTCCCTCTCTCAGTGATCGGGCTCCGATTCAGTGACGGGGCTCCTCTTAATCGACAGGGCTCATCTTCAGTGACAGGGCTCCCCTTCAGTGACAGCGCTCCCTCCCTGAGTGACAGGGTTCCCTCCCTCAGTGACTGGGCTCCTCTTCAGGGACAGCACTCCCTCCCTGAGTGACAGGGTTCCCTCCCTCAATGACCGGGCTCCCCTTCAGTGACAGCGCTCCCTCCCTGAGTGACAGGGTTCCCTCCTTCTGTGACAGGGCTCCCCTTCAGTGACAACGCTCCCTCGCTGAGTGACAGGGTTCCCTCCCTCGGTCATCGGGCTCCCCTTCAGTGACCGGGCTCCTCTTCATTGACAGGGCTCATCTTCAGTGACAGGGCTCCCCTTCAGTGACAGCGCTCCCTTCCTGAGTGACAGGGCTTTCCTTCAGTGACAGCACTCCCTCCCTGAGTGACAGGGTTCCCTCTCTCAGTGACCGGGCTACCCTTCAGTGACAGCGCTCCCTCCCTGAGCGACAGGGTTCCCTCCCTCAGTGACCGGGCTCCCCTTCAGTGACAACGCTCCCTCCCTGAGTGACAGGGTTCGCTCCCTCAGTGACTGGGCTCCTCTTCAGGGACAGCACTCCCTCCCTGAGTGACAGGGTTCCCTCCCTCAATGACCGGGCTCCCCTTCAGTGACAGCGCTCCCTCCCTGAGTGACAGGGTTCCCTCCTTCTGTGACAGGGCTCCCCTTCAGTGACAACGCTCCCTCGCTGAGTGACAGGGTTCCCTCCCTCGGTGATCGGGCTCCCCTTCAGTGACCGGGCTCCTCTTCATTGACAGGGCTCATCTTCAGTGACAGGGCTCCCCTTCAGTGACAGCGCTCCCTTCCTGAGTGACAGGGCTCCCTCCCTCAGTGATCAGGCTCCCGTTCAGTGACCGGTCTCCGCTTCATTGACAGGGCTCATCTTCAGTGACAGGGCTCCCCTTCAGTGACAGTGCTCCCTCCCTGAGTGACAGAGCTCCACTTCAGTGACACAACACCCTCAGTGACAGCGCTCCCTCCCTGAGTGACAGGGTTCCCTCCCTCAGTGATCGGGCTCCCCTTCAGTGACCAGGCTCCTCTTCACTGACAGGGCTCATCTTCAGTGACAGGTTCTCCTTCAGTGAGAGCGCTCCCTCCCTGAGTGACAGGGCTCCCCTTCAGTGACAGCGCTATCTCCCTGATTGACAGGGCTCTCCTTCAGTGACATGTCTCCCTCAGTGACAGCGCTCCCTCCATCAATGACAGGGCTTCGCTTCGGTGACAGGGATTCCTCCTTCAGTGACAGCGCTCCCCTTCAGTGACAGGGTTCCCTCCTTCAGTGACAGCGCTCCCCTTCAGTGACCGTGCTCCTCTTCATTGACAAGGGTCATCTTCAGTGACAGGGCTTCGCTTCAGTGACCGGGCTCCCCTTCCGTGACAGCGCTCCCTTCCTGAGTGACAGGGTTCCCTCCCTCAGTGACAGGCCTCCCCTTCAGTTAAAGCACTCCCTCCCTAAACGACAGGGTTCCCTCCCTCAGTGATCAGACTCCCCTTCAGTGACCTGGCTCCTCTTCAGTGACAGGGCTCATCTTCAGTGACAGGGCTCCCCTTCAGTGACAGTGCTCCCTGCCTGAGTGACAGGGCTCCCATTCAGTGACACAACACCCTCAGTGACAGCGCTCCCTCTCTGAGTGACAGGCTTCCCTCCCTCAGTGATCGAGCTCCGATTCAGTGACCGGGCTCCTCTTCATCGATAGGGCTCATTTTCAGTGACAGGGCTCCCCTTCAGCGACAGCGCTCCCTCCCTGAGTGACAGGGTTCCCTCCCTCAGTGACCGGGCTCCCCTTTAGTGACAGCGCTCCCTCCCTGAGTGACATCTTCAGTGACAAGGCTCTCCTTCAGTGACAGCGCTCCCTCCCAGAGTGACAGGGCTCCCCTTCAGTGACACAACACCCTCAATGACAGGGCTTCACTTCGGTGACAGTGTTCCCTCCTTCAGTGACAGCGCTCCCCTTCAGCGACAGGGTTCCCTCCTTCAGTGACAGCGCTCCCCTTCAGTGGCAGGGTTCCCTCCTTCAGTGACAGGGTTCCCTCCTTCAGTGACAGTGCTCCCTCCCTCAATGACAGGGCTCCCCTTCAGTGACAGGGTTCCCTCCCTCAGTGACAGGGTTCCCTCCTTCAGTGACAGTGCTCCCTCCCTCAATGGCAGGGCTTCCCTTCAGTGACAGGGTTCCCTCCTTCAGTGACAGTGCTCCCTCCCTCAATGACAGGGCTCCCCTTCAGTGACAGGGTTTCCTCCCTCAGTGACCAGGCTTCCCCTCAGTGACCAGGCTTCCCTTCAGTGACAGCGCTCCCTCCCTCAGTGACAGGGCTTCTCTTCAGTGACCGGTCTCCCCTTCAGTGACAGGCCACCCTCAGTGACAGTGCCCTCTGAATGCTATGCCTCGACCCTCAGTGACAGGAATCCAAAATAACATGGACAGCCTTTCAAGTTCGGGAGAAGTACACGGGTTAACATCTCCCAGCATGCAACGGGCTGAGTTATTGGTGGAAATGCTGTGCTGACAGGATAATTATAATCATTATTCCAAGAAAAGCCTCACGGTGAGCGCTGAATCTAGTACTGTATGAAAGAACCAGCGCTCTCTGCATCCAGTACTGTGGGCAGGAGCCTGCGCTCTCTGCATCTAGTCCCCTGTGCAGGGACCAGCGCTCTCTGCATGCAGTACTGTGTGCAGCAACCTGCGCTCTTTACATCTAGCCCCGTGTGCAGGAACCAGCTCTTTCTGCATCCAGTACCATCTGCAAGAACCAGCACTCTCTGAATACAGTACTATGTGAGTGAACCAGTGCTCTCTACATCTAGTACGAAGTGCAGGAACCAGTGTTCTCTACATCTAATACCATGTGCAGGAACCAGTACTCTCTGAATCTAGTACCATGTTCAGGAACCAGCTCTCTCTGCATCCACTACTATGCGCAGGAACCAGCACTGTCTGCATACAGTACCGTGTGCAAGACCAGTGCTCTCTGCATCTAGTACCATGTGCAGGAACCAGCGCCCTCTGCATCTGGTACTGTGTGCAGACATCAGCGCTCCAGACATTTAGTACAGTGTGCAGGAACCAGAGCTCTCTGCATCTAGTGCTGTTTGTAGGAACCAGCGCTCTCAGCATCTAGGACAATGTACAAGAACCACAGCTTTCTGTGTCTAGTACCATGTTCAGGAACCAGCTCTCTCGGCATCTAGGCCCGTATGCAGGAACCAGGGCTGTCTGCATACAGTACAGTGTGCAACAACCAGAACTCTCTGCATCCAGTACCGTGTGCAAGAACCAGTGCCCTCTGCATCTGGTACTGTGTTCAAGCATCAGCGCTCCCTACATTTAGTACTGTGTGCAGGAACCAGCTCTCTCTGCATCTACTACTATGCGCAGTAACCAGCGCTGTCTGCATACAGTACCGTGTGCAAGAACCAACTCTCTCTATGCATCCAGTACCATGTGCAGGAACCAGCACTCTCTGCATCCAGTACCATCTGCAAGAACTAACAGTCTCTGCATCCAGTACTGTGTGAAAGAACCAGTTGTAGTGTAGTTCCTATATTCCCCATAGGCTCTGCGCATTGGAATAACATAAACGATAGTTTAGACGTAGGACTGAAGTCGACTAGGTCTCTATTTAATATATTAGACTTAATTGTGAATGCCAGCTAGCTCAGAGGTCACTAGAAACTTTCTTGAATAAACAAGAAGGGATTAGTTTCTGACAACCATATAACTTGACAACTTTGTTCCCCAAGAATAAGAAATATATCTTCAGAGTTGCGGACACAATAGATGGCTATTTCACTCAGTCAATCGTGCATGCTTCGTTTCACCAGGGTTTTTGCAGAGAAATAGAGAGACTGGTGTTTTCAATAAAAAGGTTATTTATTGAGCAGTCTTCTTTCTCATGTAAGAGAAGTGAATTGCTACAATTGTAATACTTGCTATGAAGTAAAGCGCGTACAGTAAAAAGAATATTATGAAATAATACTGTAAAAGCATGATATGGTTTCTAAGCCATAAGATACATAAAATAGATAAAATACATACAATGATAAATAATGACTAAAAGTACTCAACTAAAATACGCCTACCCCGGTGTACCTAACCTAAGTCTAGTACAAGTGAAGAAGTAAGTGAGGTGTAGCTTGAGTTAAATAGTTTCTGACAAGAATCTATCCAAGAATTCTCTAAGGGTCTAATCAGCTCTGTACCTTGGTTATAGAATGAAGGAGGTCTTGTAACTCTCTCTCTCAGGACTCGATCTCCCAGAACCCACAAGGGTAGCAGGGAAACACTGGAGTTGGATTTCTTGCCAGGAGAAAAGACAGCGTCTCTCTCAGTGCGTCAGCTAGAGGGTCGGCTTCCTTTGGCACTCGCTACATCAGGGCGTCGGACAAGTAGTTAGTCGATCTGCTCCAAACCACCGTGTGTTTGCTAGGGGAGATGTGGGTATATTTATACCTGGAAGGTGCTGAGTTTGACGTAAGGGTGGACATAATAACGTCACTAAGAACTCAAAGTTCTTTACACGCTCCAGGAGTTCTGGGACAAATCAATACTGAAGCAGGGGGAAGTCCCGTACTGCTGAAGGCTGGTTGTCTTCAAGAACTCGTTGTACTCTAGGAGCTTAGTGGAAGTAGCCATGCAGTATTTGGACTGCATTGGCTGTGTCTAAATATGGTTATGATTCTAATGCCTATATAAGGATATGATAAGTGATACCTATATAAGGGCATGAATCGGGAAAATTACACTAGAGTCCTAGATTCGTTTACAACACCCACTCCGCGTAGAATGTCCATCTTTACTAAATACTAAGCAGTTATAACATTTCTAAGCATGTGTTTACAATCCCACCCCAAAAATACATAAAAGTGCATTTGAAATGGTTGTACACGAAAAAATGAGTATTGTACTGTACGTTTTCTAAGCAGTGGTATCATTCAAACAATGCATATAGTTTTACATTTAAAATGCTGACTGAATGAGTGTGGCTCAATGATTAGAGCGGCAGACCCTGATGCAGAGGTATAGCCCGGGACCAGGGTTCAATTCCCCGCCTAGGCGGGTCTTGGGCTCAAAAATTCCACGGACCTGATCATTCTTGCCTCGGTGCCTATTCCAATCATGGAGTCCCACTCTGCAACTCTGGGCAATAGCTTGCTTAATCTCCACAACAGCCCCCACCGCTAAGGATGCCTGGCCTCCACCATGGGGGTGCCCAGGAGTGGACGCCTCACAGGGAAAGCCAGGATGGGTTCCACAGCGGTATTCGTACAAGCGCCTTGAAACCCTTGCGGGTGAGTAGTGCGCTATACAAGTTTCAATTTACATTTACATTTACAATGATTCACGAAATTACATTTATGAAATGGTTCTTAATACAGAAGAGAAGGTCGAGACCATTTCCTCACAGATTTATATAAGACTGTACATGTGCTAGAGGCTAAGTTTAAATATTGTCTCTAGGTTCCAAAAATAGAAATCTTGTTCTCCTAGAATAGTTCTACATTAAGCAGATTACTCTGTGCCAAATAAAAAGGTAAATATTTTGGTAATGAGAAAAATAATTTTGTTGTAGTAAAAAATAGTTCCAAATTTTAGAAGTTCTGTTTATCAAAACTGAAGGCCGAAATCAAAGTTCAGGGAACGTTGTGTGCTTGTTTTTCAAGAGTTATTCTCGTTGTTAGGAGAAAACATTAACTCAGATAGGCTGGCAAAGAATTTGTCTACCACAGTAGGTGAAAGTTGGGCCATTTCCGAAAAAGTAGAAATAGTGCATATGTGAGATGCATTACCATCAGCGTTATCTGGATCAGCAATGTTCACAGAAAGTTGTACCTGAGTGCCGCTTTTATCTCGTACCTCACCGCCACCTATTCGTAATGGTGAGGTCTCAACGAATGCTGTCATCAGAATTGGTAGCCGCTGGGGACAACACATTGCATGAGCCATTACCGAACCAAGCAAAGTATCGACATCCATAGGTACTGCTGATGGGAGTGAGAGACAGATGTCTAACACGCATTCTTCTCCGCAGAGCAGGCATCGTTGCCAGATGCCTGACTCAGATGCCAGATTCAGACCAATCTTGCCAGATTGGTCTGAATGATAGAAACCATGTGGTATTCAGATCTCTTAGACGAGCCAAGCCGAGGACCTGTGTTATCCTATTTCGGTACCGCATTGCCAGGATCGTTTGTTCCATGGTAATCTGGATATCGTTGGTGACTGGACTTGCCTTATCGGAGCAGAAGGAACAAAAATAGAATTCCTGCTATGAGTCCCAGAATGAGAGGCAGGCCGCCGAACACAGAGTGCACAGAATTCGGGAAAATGCTCAGGACTGCTTCAAAGGGTGCTAACAGTCCCAAAAAATTTGTCTTAAATACATGTGCAATGCCACTGGTATCTGACATGTTTAAAATTTGACCTAACATTTCTACGAAATGTACGGGGCAGTTTGTTGATAATAATGCATGTATCTCTGCTGAAGTCCTTGCAACTTGCAGATCATACGTTTCTCTAGAAGAGGTCAAAGCCACAGTTTTTTGTAAAAGAATGGCTTTCATTTTGCTTAATGTATCAATTTGAATAGAAGAGATGTTCAGTGAAGGCCATATCGTTGCCTCCTTGTCTGGCTTGCTGTTTGGATGAGAAGTGTGGCTCACTGGTTAGAAGCGGCAGATCCTGATGCAGAGGTCTGACCCTGGACCAGGTTTCAATTCCCGACGCGGCAGGGTCTTGGGCTCAATGTCCACGGACTCGATAATTCTCGCCTCTGTGCCTACTCTAATCATGGGTCCCACTCTGCAACTCTGGGCAATAGCTTGCTTAATCTTCACAACGGCCCCGAAAGCGGTGGGATGCCTGGCGTCACCTTGGGGGTGCCCAGTAGGGGGCATCCCACAGAGAAAGCCAGGAAGGGTTCCACAGCGGTATACAGCGTCTGGATGCCTGAAAGGTGATAGTGCGCTTTACAAGTATACATACATTTACATTTACATTTACTTGCATACAACAAGTGACCCTGGATGTAACACTACGAGATAGGTCGTTCCTGGCAACATGCCACAACAGCTGTGACCACTTAACATAACGTAGCTGCCGTTGGAAAGCTGCCTGAAAGCAGGTTCTAATTGTGTGGCTTGGGTGCCGTGCAGGTGGCAAGAAAGATCATTGGATGAACCTTCACAGGCTCCATGTAAATTAATTTCTTGACACAGAAGTGTACCACTTAGCGAGTTTTCACAATTTTTTCCACTAATAAATACTTCTTTATTTCCCCCACTCCAACATCTATGAATGTAAGGTAAATTCCAGGTTGACTTGAGGTACCCATTACCCAACCTTTCATACAGGCCCGCTGGTATATGCTGTAGGCAATATTGAAACTGGAATGTCGGTATTGGTATTGTTATTGTACCATGTTTTATACATTCAATGGCAGGCCTCTCGGAAACTGTTAATGGTAATCTTTCTAGTTTTTCAATGCTCAGCACCGTATAGTCTGCTCCTCTTTGTGCCAAAGAGATTTGCTTATCTGTAAGGTTAAAGATAGAAAATAATGACGTTGTATTGATTAGAGGCCAAGGCACATAGCCTGAACGCAGATTTTGTAACGTCCAGCCTAATTGTACAATAGAACGTAATTGGGACTGGCCATGTAGTAACATTAGCATATCCTGTTCTATTATATCAATAGCAGATGATACAATGCTGTCTAAAGAATAAATTCTGGAGGACAGAGTCGTTAACCCATTGTCCACTACAGACAGTATTTTTTCCAAATTAATACGATCAATTTCTCGTATTTTTTCAGCAGTTTCAATGTGCGTTACTTTCCAAGCTTTGTTGTAAGCAGCATATATACCGACGTATAGGAAACGTTTTTGATGCTGTTTGTGAGGTCCCAATAAGAAATCCCGCAAGTCAGCACCTTCTTTAAGTAAGGTCAAGTGTTACTTAATTTCAGGTAGTGTGGATTTCTGTAACCATTCGAGGCATAGTTTTCCTACACTGTACGTTGTTATTATCCCTGGATGTTGTCTCTGGGAATATCTTGGGTCTGGCCTGTTCTGTTTGAACCCCTGTGTTTTGTCCAGTAATCTATCTTGACAGTTATTAGTGTCTGTGGGCCAGATCAACCATTTTTTCCAATCAGGATTAGTTCTGTTTTGGTGTAAAATATAGGACACGTCTAACCCCTCATCTGTAGTGCTATTTCTATCAGGTATAGGCTTTGGTATAGACAGGTTGTTTAAATCTTTTATTTTGGTTAGGCCAAAACAGGTTGTTTGTTGAATGGTATCATTCAGGAACATTATTTGTTCTGGGATCATGCAGGCTCTGAATAATGATTCTAATCCCTGTACTTGCCAATCTTTTGAACCCCAGATTGTTTTTGTTTCAATGTTGTCTTTCCAGAATTCAAAACCAAATGTAGACAACTGTTTTGTATTGGTCAACATATTTTTCATTCCTGTCTTATTCACATTTTTTAAATAAAACGTTTCTGGATCTGTGATATTAAACCCTGAGAAGTATGGAAATTTCTCTTAAAATGTTTTCGAGCTGCCTTTTGGCGGTGTTGGACAATGTTCCCATTGATTAAAAGTAAAAACATTCCTAGGTTTTGCAGATTTATGCAAATAGTGGTGCCCATAATGATTAAAGCAATGCATTTCTTCATAATCAGATGAACCTTCTAAATGATCATGATCTATAAATTTTGCTGACATTTCTAAATCAGACATCATATTATTAATAGTCTCAAAGTCCCAATCATCGGAGAAAGTGCTCGGTGAGACTATGGGCCCGATGTAGGAGCCCTAATACCGGTCGCAAACGGCCGATTTCGGCCGTTTCCGACCGGTATTAGGGTTATCTAATGTAGGAGCATGCTTTACAGAATCGGTATTTTACCGAATCTGTATTTACAGATTCGGTAAAATTACCGAATCGGTAAATACAGTCTCAGTAAAAATACTGATTCTGTAAAAGCACATGTAGGTAGCACATCTTTGAGTGCCGCAGGCCTTTCAGATTCGGTATTTTACCACCCAATCCAATTGGGTGGTAAAATACCGAATCCAGGTGTGCATGCACATCTGTGCATGCACACCTGTGCAATGTGACACACAGACTTGCCCTTAGGGGATGTCTGTGTGCCACATGGCACACAAGTCCGGAATTGGGGTGCCAGAGGGTGTCAAAGTGACACCCCCTGCACCCTTGCAAAAATCAGAATTTACCGAATCTGTAAATACCGATTCAGTATTCACTATTGATTCGTATGGGCTTCAAGGCCCATATGAATCAATGGGTGATACCGATTCTGTATTTACCGAATCGGTAAATACCGAATCTTACAGAATCGGTATTTACCGATTCTGAAATACCTACATGTGCCCCCTTCTATTTTACCACTTCTTAAATACCGAATCGGTAAAATTCGGTATTTTAGAAGTGGTAAAATAGAATTAGCTACATCTAGCCCAAAGTCACTTAAAGAAACCTTGAACTTGTGTGGATACTTCAAAAGTTCAACAGGGCCATAAATGTCGTAATCAGTAGCGCCCCACGCTATACCACCAGGTATAGGAATGGCTGTGATGTTTACTGATGAAAGGTTTTTTTTTTCAACATGTGATGACTTGTGAGGTTTTAGGACCAAGTTGATTTTCTGACTTGCTGTGCCCATTGTACTGTATTTTCCATCAATCATTCTTCCCAAGCTTACAACCAAAAAGAGCCAGAGCAGGAGGAAAAGTACACCTAACACAATCCACAATTCAATCCATGGTGAAATCAGATATATTTCTCCAAGTTGATGAAAGAGTTCTGTAATTTTTTCTTTGAAAGTTTTATTTGCTGGCTTTTCTTCATGTTCACTAGGATCTTCAGAAAAGTCATCGAAATTGATGAAATAGCCAGAGGCAGTTCTGTCAATTGTTGGAATTGCATCAGGATTGTTATTAATCTTTGTAGTTGCTTCTTCCTTTGTCATTTTAGTATAGTCAAAGGCTACATCATTGTAGACAGGTGTTTCTTGACAAACTGTTGTAATTAGGGGTTCAAGAGGCACAAGTTCCATGGCTTTGTTGCATAGTCCTTCTTTATTCATGGCAGGTTTATCAAATGTGATTAGTCTTTCAGTTTGAACCTCTTGAATTGTAGCAAGGTTTGGTCTTCTGCTACATCTTGGGAGTCCACTGGGCCTACTACTTATTATTGGCCACATGGTTGTAGTTTTACCAGGTCGATTGATACAACTCTGTTCTCCTTTTTACCAGCAAGGGGCGGTAGTACTAATGATCTTGTTCTGTTGATTGCTAAGACAGGTACTGCTTTTCTGTAAGAAGGCCCAAATTCCTTCTTCACCACGATCTTTTCTCTGACCAGATCCCCAATCTTTGGAATCCAGACAGGTCTTGCTGGGACAGATGGTTTTTCTTCAGTGGCCGTTGGCTTTAGCTTTGTGTTACTCAGACTTCTTCTTGTTTCATTTAAGTCCTGTAAAACAGCCAAACAATCTTTGATATCAAAGGGTTTTTGTTCCACCACTGAAGTCTGACTATCGAGGTCTTCGATTATCATTCTAGTACCAAACAAAAGTTCATAAGGAGCGATTCCACCCAGAGAATTTCTTGGTAGATTATTAAGACTACGTTAGACATTTATTAGATGTTTGACCCACCCATCACCGAACCGAATACCCTCGCTGTTATAAATTGCTTTATGTCACTGTTTTTTCTTTCCACTACCGCATTACCCTCAGGATGAAAGGGACTAGAGTACCGCAATGCAACCCCCAAGCTAGCCATGGCCTCCTTGTAAGCTTGAGAGCTAAACGCAGGACCCTGGTCAGAATGTAGCGTGCCAATTGCGTATGTGCCGATAAAGACTCGCAAATCTTTTATAACAGTTCTGGCATCAGCCGAACGCTGGGGCCACATCCAAATGAATCTTGTCTTAGTAGTTGTGGGGCCGCATCCGTCCGTAGGGACGCCTGCGTGTAGACAGTCTAATGCTATCTAACAGAGGTGTCTGGGCTGGACTGACTGTGCTGCTGTCAGTTACCAGGTCCGGTTCAAAACTGCGATTTCTGTTGCAGTTCTGACAATCCATTGCAAAGTTATAAATTTGCACACTCATTCCAGGCCACCAGTACTTCATTTGTAATTCTATTAGAGAAGTTAAGATCCCTTGGTGCCTCAGAACCTCTCCCATATGTGCTTCTTGAACCAAGTAAGCCCTCCGTTTACTGTTTGGAATTACTCTGTCCCCCTCTCCAGGGATTTGAGCAAAAGGAACGGCGTTTGCATCGATTATGTATGTATTTCCAAGTGGATAATTTAGAGGTAACGCCGCATAGTTGCCTTCCATTGAGGCTTTTACTGCTAGTAGCGTTTCACCGTCTATTCTTTTTTTAGAATGCTTAACTGTAGCTACGGAAGCCGTGTGGAAAGCTGCCTTTGCGGCTTCATCAGCCAATGAATTCCCTGCAACGTGAACACCACCACGTTGATGACTCAGTGTATGGATCTGTAAAAGAACTACTTGTTCCCAAAGCTTTTTATCCTTTATTGTGCCACCTTTCGCACCTTTGAAACCGTTTTGAACCCAGTTCTGCAATTATTCATTGTAAGACGGGACGCAGTAATGCGAATCGCACACTATTAGTGTGGGGAATTCGCGGTCAGCATTTTCAAGCACCATCTTGAGAGCCTGTAGTTCAGCTCGCTGAGCTGTACAGTCTCCGAGTGATTGAGTTTTAGTGACCATAAGTCTGAATTTACCTTTGCGCCAGCGACCTTTAACAATCTCGCACGCAGCACTATATGCTTGTTTACCCCCAATTGCGGGCTGTGCTGATCCGTTTGTATATATTATACAGCAGTAATGTTCAAGAGGCAGAATTTTGGTCGGCAGAGGACATTCGTACTCGTATTCTATATATTATAGTTTTTTCATATTGGGATCAAAAGCGTGTTCAACGTCTGTTGCAGCAAGAGAATTAACCCATTGTATCCATCTTGGATGTAAAGCTTTAGCATTTGGAATGCTCGCTCTTGTTACTGCCTTCACGGCAGGTACAGGTGTAACGACTGATATGCGTTTTCCCTGTGCGAGGGCTCTTTCTTTTGCTATAGCAGTTTGAACCGCTGTCAGAATTTTCTCAGTTGAAGTGAATTTTATTTCAGCTTGTGTGTACAAGTGTGATTTGTAAGCTATTGGTACCGTTTCACCTTCGTAATAGGTCAGGTACATGAATCCGCATCTTCCTGGGATGACTCGGATTACAAGGTTTCGTTCATTTACGCGTGTTTGTAGCTTTGTTTTTGCTAACATGTCTGTTTGTACTGAAAGTAAAATTTCTGTGTGTGTTTGAGTCCAATTAGTTGGTTTGAAATCAGGTTTTATTAATTCGTAGAGAGGTTTAACCCTCTCTGCGTAATTCAGAACGTAAGTTCTTCCAAAATTCCGGAAACCTAGAATTGATTGTAAGTTTTTCAGCCTTTTCGGAGCTTGGAGCAGCGCACATTTCTCTAAGAAATTGGCTGCCAAGCGTTTCCCTTCACTTGATAACTCATATCCTAGAAATAGGACAGTGAGGTGGGCAATCTGTGATTTCTTAAAATTGAATTTGTACCCTTCAGATGTAAACCCAAGTATAATGGTGTTCACTCTTTTCAAGTGCCTGTCCAAATCATCGTCTGTTAGATAGATGTCATCGACATAAGATAATGCCTTATCATCATACATTTGTAGTAACTCTGTTACTCTGGCTAAAAATAATCATGGGCTATTATTGAATCCCTGGTGGAGACGGCAAAATTGCCTCAGGGCCCCCATACTTGAGAAAGCGGTCAAATACCTGCTTTCTGGTGCAATGTTCTGACAGAAGAAACCATTTGAAATATCTAATGTTGTTTTATATTTTTTGCGCACAGTGTTATTCATCACTGTTACTGTGCTAATTTTATACTGCAAATGTTTTGCAACAAGAGTTTAAGTGTAGTCCAATACTAGACGATATGAATTGTCTGGTTTGGAGACAGAAAACAAGGGATTGTTCATTTGTGAGGTGCATGTTTCAATCACCCCCTGGTACTCAAGTTGATCTAAGATCTCCCTGACTTATTTTTTAGCTTCTTGCTTAACAGGTTACTGCCTTTGTGCAGTAGGTTGATTTTTTAACTGGTTTTATGGCGAGGGGATTCCTCATCCCACCCTACATGATTTTTTTATATAATGCAGGGGCTTGGGCCACTGCCCATTTTCTAGCATATGTGTATTTTTAATGAATTGGAATATGATTTGAGAAGGCAGGCATAATCATTTCTTCGCCATGTGGGCACTCCCTAACATATTCTGGTGGCAAGTCTTTCTCAGCTAGAAGAATATCATAGCCTTTAGATAATTTTTTCCAAAAGAGAGTTTTTATTTTCCTAGTTATGTCCCCTTCTATACGCAATGTTATTTCATATAATTTATGGGGTACACTAACTCTGGTGTCTGCAGTTTCCACCTGAATGTACTCATTCATGTCCACTGTCTCCAGAAGATTCATCAGGATCTTGCGAGAAATGGGCACTTCTGCTGCTCTGTCTAGCATTGTCTAGGCCCACTCTCCGTTCTTGAGTTGTGTCCTCAGGATCCTCGGCATGTTTTATCTTTATGCTTGATACCTTCTGTTTGGAAAATTTAGATTTTTTACTTTGGTGAGCGGGTTCCTTGTCTTTGGACTTGACGCGCTCTTCTTTATGTTCTGACTGTCCTCTTCTTTCCGATTTCTGCGAGGAAGACTGAAAAGATCGAGAGGGACTTGTATCATTATCTTGATATCTGTCAGGTTTTTTCAAATTATCCCTATTTTTGAGGTTATATCTTTTCTCAGAGGGCTCCTGTTGTGGAGACCTACTCCCCCCCCGCCCCCGTTCTGGAAATCTATCTCTACGTTGGGGAGACCTTCCTCTGGACTGAAACTGTTTCTCTTTAGGAAGAGTCTGTCTGGTAGTTTCCCATTTCTTTTTAGGAGTAATTAAACTATTTTTAATGAAAGATTTTTCAGGCTGTTCTGTTAGTTGTGGTTTTAGTGGTTTCCCACCCAAACTATCTCTACCTAATTCTTCATAGGATTTATCAATTATTCTGGCAAGTTCAAAAGTTTGTTTTACTATATCTGTTTCTTTAAATTTTTGGCGGATCGCCACTGATGCTGCTTCTCCTTTTATGTTGGCTAGTAGTATAGCAGAGACTTGTTTAAAATCTTTCAGTAATTTCATACCTAGATTTAAAGCAGGCTCTGGACCGTATTCATTTTGAATCTGTCTTAGTACGTCTGGTATAACCGCCATAGACGGAACACCATGTGTTTTTGTGTAGATTGAAGCAAAGACTGTTCCTCAAGTGTCACAGTCTTCCACATGCGGTGCGATCGGTGCACAGACAAAATATCGACTCCAAAATATCGACTGGACATAATATCGAGTTTTAAATATAGACTGGACAAAATATCGACTGGACATAATATCGACTACAAAAATATCGTTTTTCAGGTAAGTGAAGTAATATCGACTGTGTAAAATATAGATAGCAAAAATATCGAATTTTTAATAATATATAATATTTTATAGTGTATTTTAATGTAATATGTGTGAAAAGTGTGTATTAATGTTATAAAATATTTTATTAAATGAATTTTGTTTTTTTAATAATTGCGTAATGTAATTCTGTAGCGGGTTGTGGGTTTATAGGGGAATAGGGTGGGAAGTAATTTAATAATAATTAATTAATTAATATATGTTTGTAAATATTTATAATTAATAATTAATTGATAATTAATTAATAATATTTAGTTAATTAATTTATATAATTTTGTACATATTTTGTATTAGTAATTAATTGGTAATTAATTAATTATAATTAGTTAATTACATTAATTAGAGTACATTTTAATATATATTATTTTTTGTTATTGTTAAGTAATTAATTGGGAAAAAATAATATTAATTATTAAAATAATTACAGCTAATTTGCTAATATATTTACTTTATTATTATTGTTAATTAATAATTATTTGGTAATTAAATAATATTGATACATTTTGGGTAAAGGAGTATTTTTAGGGTTCAGGGTCAGTTTTCAGTTTTTGGGTAAAGGGGCATTTTTAGGGTTCAGGGTCAGTTTTCAGTTTTTGGGTAAAGGGACATTTTTAGGGTTCAGGGTCAGTTTTCAGTTTTTGGGTAAAGGGGCATTTTTAGGGTTCAGGGTCAGTTTTCAGTTTTTGGGTAAAGGGGCATTTTTAGGGCTCAGGGTCAGTTTTCAGTTTTTGGGTAAAGGGACATTTTTAGGGTTCAGGGTCAGTTTTCAGTTTTTGGGTAAAGGGGCATTTTTAGGGTTCAGGGTCAGTTTTCAGTTTTTGGGTAAAGGGGCATTTTTAGGGTTCAGTGTCAGTTTTTAGTTTTTGGGTAAAGGGGCATTTTTAGGGTTCAGGGTCAGTTTTCAGTTTTTGGGTAAAGGGGCATTTTTAGGGTTCAGGGTCAGTTTTCAGTTTTTGGGTAAAGGGGCATTTTTAGGGTTCAGGGTTAGTTTTTAGTTTTTGGCTAAAGGGGTATTTTTAGGGTTCAGGGTCAGTTTTGGGTTTTTGGGTAAAGGGGTATATTTTAGGGTTCAGGGTCAACAAATAAGATTGTAAAAAATTATTTTTATTATTTTCATTTATTATTTAATTATTATAATTTAATTTAAGTATTTTTAAGTATATTTTAGTAATTAAAATTTAATATTACTTTAATTTAACACTGTTTTTAATAAAGTCGATATTTTTTACATCTATATTATTGTTAACGATATTTTGTACTCGATATTTTTGTACTTACTTGTTTGTAGATACAAACTCGATATTTTGACTGTCGATATTTTGTCCACGATATTTTGGCAAGTCGATATTTTGTCCCTCGATATTATTTCAGTGATCCGGTGCGATCCCCATTGGTAAACAGATTGTCAGAATTCTGTGTTTTTCATGAGGTGTATTATCAGGGAATACTGCCTCTATTTGAGTAATCTTTGGAGCCAACCAGAACAGAATTTGTTCCAGTTTTGCGGGCAATTTACCAATGACTGATTGTATACTCTGGTGAGGGGTTTGCTGTGGAATTTTTTATAGCAGGTTGGACTGTTAAAGTCTGCATGACAGATTGGACTAACTGTCTATGTATTTTAATTAACTGTTTCAGCTGAACTAACAGTTCTCTATCTGACATTTCTTTAATGTCAGGATGTGGTGTATAACCAGCTAATACCGGCCATGTAGCTCCTGGTCTACCTAGTGGACTAAGCCTGGTAATGTGATTTTGATGTTGTAGGGCGCCATTAAACCAGAGCTGATGCTCCTGGTAAGTTAGTGGAATTTCAACGTCCTCGAAAGGAACGTATTCCGCTGGGTGTTCCTCTGCTTTGTAGTAGTGGAACTTGTGTGTTACAGCATTTGCTGTTGGAAAAGTTATCCATGAATAGAATACCTCTGTCTGCCGATACTCATGTGCCTCTATTACAAATATAACTGTACCATCTCTTGATGATACCCCACTATTTATTAGTTTGTAAGTTACACTCTTTCTTACATTTACCGGGATGATTATTGCATTCGGGTTGTTTTGCTGAAGACTTGTGTCCTCTGCTAATAGTTGAGTTGCTAAGGCTGCTCTCTTCCTTTCCTCGTCACTCTCCGCCATTTTGCTGACAGAAAGTTTGCAGAGCAAGTTTCAAGGAAACAAAGATTAGGTCACAATATTTTGGAACACTGTATCCTTCAACGTTGAACAAACCAAAAACTAATACATAGGATTCTCGTCCTACTTAGTTCTGGCGGATACTAACCTTTCACCCACTCCAGACGTCTATTGGAGTTTTTACGGGAAAGGGGTCTGTGTGAAAAGCACGACTGAGTAACTCTAGTATCTAGCGTTAAATTATCGCCTTACCAAACGTTGGGCGCCATGTAGTGTAGTTCCTATATTCTCAATAGGCTCTGCGCATTGGAATAACATAAACGATAGTTTAGACGTAGGACTGAAGTCGACTAGGTCTCTATTGAATATGTTAGACTTAATTGTGAATGCCAGCTAGCTCAGAGTTCACTAGGAACTTTCTCGAATAAACAAGAAGGGATTAGTTTCTGACAACCATATAACATGACAACTTTGTTCCCCAAGAATAAGAAATATATCTTCAGAGTCGAGGAAACAATAGATGGCTATTTCTCTCAGTCAATCGTGCATGCTTCGTTTCACCAGAGTTTTTACAGAGAAATAGAGAGAGGGGCGTTTTCAATAAAAATGTTATTTATTGAGCAGTCTTCTTTCTCATGCAAGAGAAGTGAATTGCTACAATCGTAATACTTGCTATGAAGTAAAGTGCGTACAGTAAAAAGAGTATTATGAAATAATACTGTAAAAGCATGATATGGTTTCTAAGCAATAAGATACATAAAATAGATAAAATACATACAATGATAAATAATGACTAAAAGTACTCAACTGGTGCATCTAAAATACGCCTACCCTGGTGTACCTAACCTAAGTCTAGTACAAGGGAAGAAGTAAGTGAGGTGTAGCTCGAGTTAAATAGTTTCTGACAAGAATCTATCCAAGAATTCTCTAAGGGTCTAATCAGCTCCGTACCTTGGTTATAGAATGAAGGAGGTCTTGTATCTCTCTCTCAGGACTCGATCTCCCAGTAACCCGCAAGGGTAGCAAGGAAACACTGGAGCTGGATTTCTCGGCAGGAGAAAAGACAGCGTCTCACCCAGTGCATCAGCTGGAGGGTCGGCTTCCTTCGGCACTCGCTACAGCAGGGCGTGGTGAGGAAATATGAATTTTTATGATCAATTGTGTCCCCTATCTTAGACCCCAACGACTCCGTGTACGCACTACAAGTACATGCATGTTCCCTCCACTTCCAGTTATGAAGACGCAAATACATTTGCGTCCAACGTTAACATGTCCTCTTTCAGATCCACCATGAATGGGTCGAATATTCCGTTCCTAGGTATGCCTTGCCAACGTCTTTATGTGGTGTACTTTACACGTTTTTCAGTTCTGGCGAAGTAGGCCCTGAATTCTGCCATCGAGCCTTTTCCTGCCTTATGATTCTGAATGCTTCAGCCTGGGCCTGCATCTGTACCCATGACCTCTGCCTTACTCCCTGCGCGGCTAACGGTGCTCGGTTCAGCCTGTTGCCTGCCAAGACTGTATTCAGCCTTCAAGTTATCTGCTCCGCTCCTCGAAAAATACATTCCTGTCTAGTAGTTCAAGTAAACATCCTTCCAGCTGCAGAGCAAAGGGCCCGACCTCACTGTCTCCGTGCAAGTAATTCATAGCTCCTGTTACCATGGTAGGCCCATGGCCCCTCGCATCTCATGCAGACACGAAGACGCTTATACACGCACTCACAGTTAGTATAGAATAGCCTCTGTCCAAGAGACCTTTCCTTCCAGATAATATAGTTCCTTAAACACGAGATATTAGATACGATTTGGGATTAGGTTGTTCTGACATCCCAGACTTCTGTCTCCTCATGTAGGACTAAATGTCAAGTCCCCTTCACCCTCCAGTTACACGTCAATCACACGTCATGCTGCCTGCGCGCGCATCTCTGTCATGTATTTCTGCTGACACTGCAGGATTCTTTTATGGATCCACCCACTTATGACATCTTCTTAATGACGTTTCTAGTGCACGCCTATTGTAACGCCTTTTTCTGTTACGTATGTGTATTCTTATCTCTCCTCTCAGCTGTTACGCCTTCTGCATCTGCCTTTACTGTAATGCATTGACTATATATACTATTAACTGTCAATAAAGTATTGTCTGTCAGTCCCTTCCCGAACCTACGTGGTGACGGAATGGTATGCCACCTTTGGTTCGAACCAAATACCCATTCCTTTTTAAGGAATAAAACCCCTTTTGAAAACCTCAAATATCACGGATTTTGCCTCTTATTTTTTCTGAGTTATTCTTATTGAACTTTACCGCATAAATTAAGTATAGGTAATTTAAATTTACCACATAATTGGCGCCCGAACAGGGACCCCTCCCCCATCTCACGCGCCGGAGGTGCGTTGCAGGCCTAGCCCCCTGCCACAGCCGGACGGACAACTACGCGTACCCGCAGGATTTCCTGTATCTCCCTCAGGCCAACGGAGGTGACTGAGGCTGCGATCAACACCCAGACGAGGCGGTGAGGAGTGCGGAGGATCCCGACCAGAGCCTAGCTGAGAGAGCAAGATCCGAGGTATACAGAGGCCCACCAGGTTCCGAAGTTCCGAAGTATCTGCGTCACGAGTCGAGTCCGGTCCAGTCCAGTCCAGAGTTTCCGAGGCCTTCCGTTCCGTGCTTCCCGGTGAGCACCATTGCTGGGGACGCATCTAGACGTGCGCATTAATTTGTGCCGGTCAAGACGGGTTTGGGTACACAGACCTGGTCTGCACTGTTTAGCAGTGTATCTGTACTGTTTAGCAGTATATCCTGTCTGCACTGTTTAGCAGTGTATCTGTACTGTTTAGCAGTACATCCAGTATCATGTCGTTAGCTAGTTTTATTCTAATCATTGTTGTTCGTTTTAAAATGTTTTAATGTGGTTTCAAAATGTCGTGGTATGAGTGATTGTTCGATCTTCATTATTGTGATTATTGTGTTAATTGTGTTCATATCTAAGTAAGGACCAAGTAGCCTGACTTTTTAACGATGCCGTTATTCTTCAAATTAAGACAGATAAAAACTAGAAAAGGGATACTCGAGGAAGCTGTTCCCATTCCACCTAGGGACACTCCAGGGTACTTTATGTACCACAAACATGGCCTAGATGCCGTTTTATATCTTGATTTATGGGTGGACTACACCAAGGATCTAGCAGAGAATCAGAGATGGCCCGCTGCTGGGACATGGGATGCAGATTGCATCATGAGAGTAGAAGAAGCATTATGGAAAAAGAAAGCCAGACAGTCACAGAAAGATGCCATTGAATTATGGCGTAAAGAATCGCATAGGCGTACAGAAAAAGCACACAGAAAAGAAGAGAAAAGTAGAGAGGATTCAGAAAAGGCCCGAGAAAATGTATTAGTTGAGGAAGGTATCCGAGTAAAAATAGAACAAGTAGACAGACAACGAAACACCCTTATGAATGGTATGTATCCTCTTCTGGCCGAGGGTTTACCTAAGGCCACCCCGGAAGTACCAAAAGATCTGCCACCTCCATTGCTCCCGACTAAAATGCATCAGAAAACCGCAAAGGACATTTTCCTTTCTTCCTATCTAGACGATGTAGCCCCCGAATATGTTAATACCGCACCGCCACGCACACCTCCTCCTGGCGGCGCCCGACCCCGAGATAGTCAGCTCCCACCTCCGCGACAAGCTACTCCTCCTCCCGTTCCTCCTGCTCCTCCCGTTCCAACACTTCCAGCCGTTCTTCCATCTCTTCCTGCACCTATTCCTCCTGCTTTACACCCAAACAATCCCTTCGGACCCGGCGCCTCAGGAGGCGCGTCCGGAGGGGCGACAGGTTTCCAAACCCCAGGTTTCCAGACAGGTTTCCAGACCCCGCCACCAACACATCGATGGACTTATAGGGATCTAGCACAACAACGTACACCTCAAGCAGCCGATTTTGACATATATAAAGAACGACTTGCAGATTGTAGATATGATCCAGTACCTGGTAAAAAGAATGACGACAGAATGATGCTCGCATCAGTACGATTGCGACGAGTCACAAACTTTTTATTGACACTACCTGGAATGGTAGATCATCTAGATAGAATATATCATTTTGTTCAAACAGGGATAGGCCCTGAAAGTATTGGCGAGGCATTGGCCTACCAAAAAGTTGATACTCAAGGTAAGATATTACGGTTTCTTATAAACTGTCTAATAAGAGAAGTGGATAGGCCGGGTGCAAACCCGGACGACATAAAAGCACTTCATAGATGGGGTCAGAATATAGCAGATGGGAATCATGATAAACAGGCTTGTATAGAAAATATGTACCGAAGGATCAGAAATGCAGTAATAAAGATGCATGAAAGAAGACAGCCACCACCGGAAATAGATTCAGACAAACTTGAATCCTCAGGGGAGGAGGACGCACCAGAAGAAGCAGCAGGACAATCGCAGTTACCAGTTAGAGAAATGATAGCTTATGTAGGTAAAGGAAGACCCTATAATAATTCAATGCGTCCAGTACGTCCAGAAAGTAAAAGAATTTTTCAAGAAGCCATGTGTAATCCGAGAAATCCTGAACACTTATTCCAAGCCACTGACAACAGACTTCGAGAACGAATGGGGTACCATGTACTCGATTCTATGGACAAACAAGAATTAGCCAGGTCAGCAGTACAATGGGCTGACAATCCCGAGAAATATAGTGATGATGCGTTAGCACACACATTCTTGAATATGACACCAAGCGAACCGCGTTTAGCTGGTACATACATGATACAACACCTACTCCTATTGTATAGAAGCCAACATTCCGATCCAGGTCCCCTGCCTGATATATTAGCAGAACTACTCATGAATAAATGGAGAGGTCTAGGTACCGATCTAATTAAAGTAATTCTAGAACATCGGCACAGATATAGTGCCTTCCTATGTCCACAGCCTGATTCAACACACTCCATGGAAAGAAAAATGTATTACATAGACAGACAGAATCCGTTACGAGAAGTGCACCCAGTCCAGAATGCTGATAATACGCTTAGACGCGTGTTTGTGTATACGCCCATAACTAAAATAGAATTATTGGAAATGAAAAAACTAGTACCTAGCCATGACAAAGATCCCGCAGGTTTTCATCGTGAAATAAAAGACATGTTACTCATGGGTGATTACACTTATCCAGACCTTATGAAAATATTGAAAGTACTACTGCCTGCTGGTATTTACGAGAAACTTAAAGAAAAAGAATGGGAAGTGAGAAATGCAAAGATTGATTGGGCTGCATTAGAAAACGAAGAAAATACCCGAGTTCCAGGCCTAGGGCTTGGAGACAAAGTTAAAGCGTTACCAGGATTATTAGTACAAGTATTGCCACGTTTATTAAGTACGAAAAAGGAAGACTGGGGTGCAATCTCAGCCTGTAAACAGAAACCCGATGAAGACACTAGTGATTTTTATTCCCGATTTGAAAAATGTTTTGGTATTAATAGCGGCCTGAAAGCAAGTAGTGAGTCATATCCACATCTTTTTGTAACGAAACTAGTCGAGAATTCACTGCCCCAGGTTAAGAACAGAGTATTGAAAGTCGAGAGTACTTGGCAAGCTAATACCCCTTCACAAATGTTGCAAATGTTACAGTACCACCAGAATAGAATTAGAGAAGAACAAGAACACGAACAAAGACGTATGAAAGACACGAAAATGAAAATGTTAGTTGCTCAGTCAGTTCCAGCTGACGGTCATAAAAAGGGTACGACCCAGCCCAGTAATTCAACGGCTCCTGTTAAAGGGGTATGTAACTATTGTAAACAGCCAGGTCATTATATAAACGATTGTGCAGTTCTGAAACACAATATCTCCACGGGTAAGACCAAGGAGAGACCACGTCCACCTAGACAAGATCAAGCCCAACAGCAAGTACCCCAGAATATACAGCATATACCACCTATGCCAGCTTCACAACAGACCGTAGCAGTACAACAGCCACAGCCTATTGCCGCAACACAAAACACGACACAACAGATGTACCAGTATGCACAAAATGACTACCCAGATTATCAGCGATACACATGAAACAGCCTAGAGAGGGAGGTTGGCTTGCCTCTTATTGAGGTTCCTGTAGATCAAGAGGGTCCTTATGTACACAGTCAAGTATTAGGGAAAGACAGAAAGTTTCTAATTGATACAGGGGCAAGCCGTACAACGATTAGTCATGATGAGGTTCCAGGGGCACCCCTCTCAGGCTCACAGAATGTTTCCCTTGGTTTTTCAGGAAAACCTATTATTAACGAAGTATCACAACCTCTTCCTCTTGCAGTCGGTCCTCTGACACGGACTACAGATTTATTGCTTACAAAGTCATGCCCAGAAAACTTACTAGGTATAAAGACACTGAAAGCTCTAGGAGCTATAATATGCTGTTCTCCGGAAGGAGTACGATTATTCTTGCGAGATTTTAAAGGTCACTATGTATTGAGAGACATGGATCACCGATTACAGAATGTCCCTGCACATTTGTGGGCACAAAGCCCCACTGATGTAGGTTGTATGCACATTACACCATATCGAGTCACACTCAAAGCAGGAGTAGTATTACCACGAATTAGACAATACAAGTTGCCCCCAGATGCTGTAGTGGCTTTGCTGAAAATCATTGACGAGCTCATTGCACAAGGAGTGGTTGTGGAAACCGACTCCAATGTATGTAATTCTCCTATCATTCCAGTCCTTAAACGTACTGATCCAAATGCACCACCAGTTTATCGATTAGTTATTGATCTGCGCGAATTGAATAAATGCATTGTACCACAGTATCCCGTGGTTCCAGATATCTCTTCATTACTGACAGCTATTGATCCAGAAGCAGCGTTCTTTACTGTAATTGACCTCAAGAACGCCTTCTTTAGCGTCCCAATAGATCCGGAAAGCCAATACTTGTTCGGATTCTGTTTAAATGGACGAAGTTTCAAATTTGCACGCGCACCTCAAGGATTCACAGAAAGCCCCAGCATCTATAGCCAAGCACTGAAAAGACAACTTGACAGTATCCACATGCCTGTTAACACCGCCCTACTTCAGTATGTCGATGATCTGTTGATCACCGCCCGAAGCGAACCCGAATGTGAGAAAGCATCACTGACGGTTTTAAATTTTCTGGCCGACAAGGGGCACAAGGTATCCCCTTCGAAGCTGCAATTCTGTGTTCAGCAAGTTGTGTACCTTGGTCACTTGCTGTCCAAAGTGGGGAGACAGCTCACACCTGATCGCATCCAGTTAATTGTAAACATGTCACCACCCAAGACACAAAAGGAGGTGCGGGCCTTTATAGGCCTCACTTCGTACTGTCGACAATGGATTCCCCAATACGCATTCCTAGCAAAACCACTTATTCAGTTGACGACTCAGGAGGCAGCGACATCGACTGTCCTCCCTTGGACTCAAGAACATACACAAGCTTTTGAAGACTTAAAGAAAGCCTTATGTCAAGCACCAGTTTTAGCAACACCATGTTACAGTAAGCCTTTTACACTTTTTGTCACAGAACGTGAAGGCACTGCTTTGTCAGTGCTCACTCAGGGACAAGCAGGTTCACACAAACCGTGTGCTTACTTCTCTAGCACATTAGATCCAGTAGCCCAGGCTCTGCCTGCGTGCTTGAAATCAGTTGCAGCGACAGCTTTAGCAATCAGACAAAGCGATTCCATAGTACTAGGACATCAATTGACAGTACAAGTTCCACATTCCGTGGAAGTTCATTTAAACCGTACACAGACCCAACACTTGACTATAGCAAGACTGACAGGTTATGAATTGACATTGTTTCAGCCACACATAGAAATCAGACGCTGTAGTACGTTAAATCCTGCCACACTTTTGCCATTAAGTGGCGTAGACCCATTGTCACATGATTGTATTGAAGTCATTACTATTACGACGAAACCCAGACAAGACTTGACAGACGTTCCATTACCAGACCCAGACCTGACACTTTATGTGGATGGTTCGTGTATGAGAACAGGTACAGGTGAATTAGTGGCCGCCTACGCAGTCACGACAGACACCGAAGTTATTGAAACCAATTGTATCGACACCCTGTCAGCTCAAGCAGCAGAGCTCATCGCTCTGACACAAGCCTGTATTCAAGCCAAAAATAAGAAAGTTAACATATACACTGATTCACGTTATGCATTCGGAGTTGTTCACGACTTCGGAGTCCTCTGGCGAGAGAGAGGTTACTTAACTTCTCACGGTGCCAACATTCAACACGGTCCCCTCATTCAAGCCCTGTTAGATGCAATACATCTGCCTACTACAATATCTATTATGAAGTGTAAAGCACATACAAAAGTCACCGATATCATTTCCCAGGGTAACGACCTGGCAGATCGAACAGCTAAGCAAACTGCTCAGAATCGAACTCAAGTAACTAACTTGACAAAGACAATAGTTCCGACATCGACACACTGCATGACAGTTAGGGATCCCGCACATGATGTAATCGACATACAGACACATGCTACACCAGATGAAATCAAGAAATGGACTGAACTAGGAGGGATCCAAACAGATCAGGGATGGATGACGAAGGGAAAATCTACATGGTTTCTCCCTGACTCTATGGTTCAAGTCATCATTAACACGATACATAGCCCAGCACACCTAGGAGAAAAAGCCATGCTAGACAGCATTCAACATATATGGTTCAATAAAAACTTACGAGCAGCAGCTAAACATAAAGTGCGTACTTGCATGATTTGTTGTCAGTTCAACCCAGGTAAAAGCATTCCCGTAGAGCAATGTGGATTTCAGCCTCCCGATCACCCTTTTGAAGTCCTCCAGATGGATTATATCCAGATGGAACGTTGTCGAGGATTCAAATATGTCCTCGTAGTCGTATGTGCACTTTCCCGATGGACAGAAGCATATCCAGTCCCAGATTACACTGCTCCGACCACTGCCAAGCAGCTGGTTCGTGAATTTTTCCCGCGGTATGGTTTGCCCCGTATCGTGTACTCAGATAACGGTCAGCCATTCTCATCCGAGCTTGTGAAACACATTACACTTCTGTTAGGCTACCAGTGGAAATTCCACTGTGTCCGGCATCCCGAGGCAGCAGGTCTCGTGGAACGTCATAATCAGACTCTGAAAATCCGACTTTCTAAAATCTGCAGAGAGAAAGGCGTTGACTGGATAGTAGCTTTGCCAGTTGCCCTTTTCTATATGAGGATGGTAGCGCATTCTCGAACCGGGCTATCCCCGTATGAAGTGGTCTTTGGCATGCCACCAAATATGTGGGGGACGCCTATACCTCGTAAAATCACAGATGTTGACTGTATTATGCTGACAGATTACCTTGCCTCCTTGATGTCTGCACTACAATCTTGTCGTTCACAGGTAGCTGCAGCCTTTCCCGACAACACCGAGGTGAAGCCCCATGAAGTGGTTCCCGGGGATTTTGTTTTTGTTCGTAATTTTGATCGGAGAAGTCCGCTGGAACCCCGCTGGCAAACCCCGAAATTGGTTCTTCTGATGACGAGGACCGCTGTGAAGGTTGAGGGCAGAAAAGGGTGGCTGCACTCAAGCCACGTTAAGAAGTTTCACGGACTCCCTTCGGACTTGGACTCTAAGCCCTGCCCTCCTCCACAGACTGACTCAAAACTCCCCCTGGTTGAGAAAACCGCCTCCGAAGAATATAGACTGAAACTACGGTCTAACAAGTCAGACAGTTTAATTGTTTAAGTCCTCCCCTAGGTGAATCGGTTAAATTAGTTTCTGACATGTATCCTCTAGACCGAAATAGAGAGAGAGATAGACAGATACAGCTCAAGAAACGTGCATATTGTAAATCACTTCGTAGTCACTGTATAGTGACATTATTGATTATGTTTTTTCTGAGTCTGCTGATTATTGCTGCCAGTATATTATTGCATATATATTATCCTATTTTCAAGCGTGCACATTCTGCTTTCAACGTTACTGCTGAACATTCTTTTAGCGAATTACCTCCGCATGAATTGTCTTACAGACTTGCGCTGCGCAACAACACATTCATTAGTATGTTACATCACTCCCATCTGACCAACAACGCTACAAATTGTTGGATATGTGGCCGACTCCCTCCCTACCAGAAATACAAGGGAGTTCTGCCCCTTTTTCCGTACCCGTTCACACACAATGGTTCATGTGGTGCATGGTTTAGACTGATTAATTCTTTAGATTCTGATACTATAGTTTATGAAGGAAATTGGGTCTGGGGAAACCTGAACTTAGTTTTGCTTAAATCCTGCTACCCTAACAAGGAGGGACTTCCCACAAGGACAGGAACTGATCTCGAAAATGAAGTATATGGATTAGGTAACTTTACCATTAACCTCATGATTTTGAATGTTGAATCCGAAGCTGCACCAGTCTTGCCTGCCATGTCAGTATTACCAGTCACAGGTGAATTATGTGTTAGAAAGAATGGTTCAGTACACTTAGGTCATAGTAAATGTTCTACTGTGGTCGAATTCAGTGATCAAGGCAAGTCTACATTCAGAGCTACTCGTCATTCCTACTTCATTTGTGGTCATACCGCATATATACGCTTACCTCTAGATTGGGATGGTACCTGTTACATTGCATTCCTCCTGCCACCTGTTTTCCTAGCCCCTCCTGATTATCATAGAAACACTAATCTAGTAAACAATAGACTCCGAAGAGATCTCCCGATTGTCGATTACACTGAAACGGCATGGGAACAATACACAGACTTCAATAAAGGTTTCTTTCCCTACTTAGGTGCTGTCTTTAATAGTAAACTGATACGCAAATTAACTAGAACCCTTGAAGCAGTAGTGAATGAAACTACTTCCGCCCTAGGCAACCTAACAGAGGAGCAGTCTGCTATGCGGGTTGTTGTTCTTCAAAATCGTCTCGTCCTTGACGTCATCCTGGCCGATAGGGGCGGAGCCTGTAAGGTCATCGGGTCGAGTTGCTGTGTTTTCATTCCAGAAAATGCGCCATCAGTATATAGAGCCATTACCCGTCTTCATAAGATTGCAAGTTTGATACACCAAAATCCAGGCACCTGGACTTGGTCCGGTTGGTTCTGGACAACGTTGACCGCCTGGGGATGGAAGGTCTTATCCTTCCTAGGCATTGCCCTTCTCATAGTATTCAGTTGCTGCCTATGTCTACAATGTGGGCCAGCGGTTTGCGGCCTGTGTGCCACATCATGTATTCCACATTCAAGTTCCCATTCAAAACGCCATAAGAAGAAAGAAGAGCAAATGATGTTACGTGAACAGATTGATCGATTCATGAGGATCGATATATCATGAAGGGTCCGTAGGGGACAAGGAGGGAATGAGGAAATATGAATTTTTATGATCAATTGTGTCCCCTATCTTAGACCCCAACGACTCCGTGTACGCACTACAAGTACATGTATGTTCCCTCCACTTCCAGTTATGAAGACGCAAATACATTTGCGTCCAACGTTAACATGTCCTCTTTCAGATCCACCATGAATGGGTCGAATATTCCGTTCCTAAGTATGCCTTGCCAACGTCTTTATGTGGTGTACTTTACACGTTTTTCAGTTCTGGCGAAGTAGGCCCTGAATTCTGCCATCGAGCCTTTTCCTGCCTTATGATTCTGAATGCTTCAGCCTGGGCCTGCATCTGTACCCATGACCTCTGCCTTACTCCCTGCGCGGCTAACGGTGCTCGGTTCAGCCTGTTGCCTGCCAAGACTGTATTCAGCCTTCAAGTTATCTGCTCCGCTCCTCGAAAAATACATTCCTGTCTAGTAGTTCAAGTAAACATCCTTCCAGCTGCAGAGCAAAGGGCCCGACCTCACTGTCTCCGTGCAAGTAATTCATAGCTCCTGTTACCATGGTAGGCCCATGGCCCCTCGCATCTCATGCAGACACGAAGACGCTTATACACGCACTCACAGTTAGTATAGAATAGCCTCTGTCCGAGAGACCTTTCCTTCCAGATAATATAGTTCCTTTAACACGAGATATTAGATACGATTTGGGATTAGGTTGTTCTGACATCCCAGACTTCTGTCTCCTCATGTAGGACTAAATGTCAAGTCCCCTTCACCCTCCAGTTACACGTCAATCACACGTCATGCTGCCTGCGCGCGCATCTCTGTCATGTATTTCTGCTGACACTGCAGGATTCTTTTATGGATCCACCCACTTATGACATCTTCTTAATGACGTTTCTAGTGCACGCCTATTGTAACGCCTTTTTCTGTTACGTATGTGTATTCTTATCTCTCCTCTCAGCTGTTACGCCTTTTGCATCTGCCTTTACTGTAATGCATTGACTATATATACTATTAACTGTCAATAAAGTATTGTCTGTCAGTCCCTTCCCGAACCTACGTGGTGACGGAATGGTATGCCACCTTTAGTTCGAACCAAAAACCCATTCCTTTTTAAGGAATAAAACCCCTTTTGAAAACCTCAAATATCACGGATTTTGCCTCTTATTTTTTCTGAGTTATTCGTATTGAACTTTACTGCATAAATTAAGTATAGGTAATTTAAATTTACCACAGTGGGGCAAGTAGTTAGTCGATCTGCTCCAAACCACTGTGTGTTTGCTAGGGCAGATGTGGGTATATTTATACCTGGAAGGTGCCGAGTTTGACGTAAGGGTGGGCATAATAACGTCACTAAGAACTCGAAGTTCTTTACACGCTCCAGGAGTTCTGGGACAAATCAATACTGAAGCAGGGGGAAGTCCTATACGGCTGAAGGCCGGTTGTCTTCAAGAACTCGTTGTACTCTAGGAGCTTAGTGGAAGTGTCATATATATCTACGCTTCCTCCCTTGTTTTGGGCTTAGTGGAAGTAGCCATGCCGTATTTGGACTGTATTGGCTGTGTCTAAATATTGTTATGATTCTTATGCCTATATAAGAATTTGATAAGTGATACCTATATAAGGGCATGAATCAGGAAAATTACACTAGAGTCCTAGATCCGTTTACAACACAGTACTCTCTATATCTAGTATGATGAGCAGAAACCAGCGCTCTTTGCATCTAACACGATTTGCAGGAACCAGTACTCTCTGCATTTACTACTATACGCAGGAACCAGCGATGTCTGCATACAGTACCGTGTGCACGAACCAGTGCTCTCTGCATCTAGTTCCATGTGCAGGAACCAGCGCTCTCTGTATCTGGTACTGTTTAATCAAATAAACGCTCTCTGCATCTAGTATGATGTGAAAGAACTAGCGCTCTCTGTCTCTATTACTGTGGGCAGGAACCAGAGCTCTCTGTATACAGTACAGTGTGAAGGAACCAGTTCTTTCTACATCTAGTACGATGCTCAGGAACCAGAACTCTTTGCATCTGGTACGATTTGCAGGAACCAATGCTCTCTACATCTAGTACAATGTGTAGGAACCAGTGCTATCCACATCTAGTACAATATGCAGGAACCAGCTCTTTCTGCATCTACTACTATGTGCAGGAACCAGCGCTCTCTGCATACAGTACTGTGTGCAAGAACCAGTGCTCTCTGCAACCAGTACCATATGCAGGAACCAGCGCTCTCGGCATCTGGTACTGTGTGCAGGCATCAGCGCTCCCTACATTTAGTACCATTTGCAGGAACCAGCGCTCTCTGCATCCAGTACCATCTGCAAGTACCATCACTCTCTGAATGCAGTACTGTGTGAGTGAACCAGTGCTTTCTACATCTAGTACGATGTGCAGGAACCAACGCTCTCTCCATCTAGTATGATTTGCAGGAACCAGTGCTCTCTACATCTAGTACGGTGTGCAGGAAACAGTGTTCTCTACATTTGGTACCATGTGCAGGAACCAGTACTCTCTGAATCTAGTACCATGTTCAGGAACCAGCTCTCTCTGCATCCACTACTATGCGCAGGAACCAGCGTTGTTTGCATACATTACCGTGTACATGAACCAGTGCTCTCTGCATCTAGTAGCATGTGCAGGAACCAGCGCACTCTGCATCTGGTACTGTGCGCAGGCATCAGCACTCCCTACATTTAGTACTGTGTGCAGGAATCAGAGCACCCTGCATCCAGTACCATGTGCCGGAACCAGCGTTTCGTGCATCTAGTGCTGTTTGTAGGAACCAGCGCTCTCAGCTTCTAGTACAATGTGCAAGAACCACAGCTTTTTGTATCTAGTACTGTGTGCGGGGACCAGCGTTCACTGCATCTAGAACTGTGTGTAGGAACCAACACCCTCAACATTTAGTATGGTTTACTGGAACCAGAGCTTTCTACATCTAGTACTAATGTTTGCAGGAACCAGCGTTTTCTAGATGTAGTACCTTGTGCAAGAACCAGCGCTCTCTGAATCCAGTACTGTGTGCGGGAACCTGGGTTGTATGCATCCAATACCGTGTGCAGGAACCTGCGCTCTCTGCATCTAGTACCAGGTGCAGGAACCAGCGCTTTCTCCATCCAGTACTGAAAGAACCAGCGCTCTCTGCATCTAGTTCCGTGTGCACGAACCAGCGCTTTCTGCATCTAGTACAGTTTGCAGGAACCAGCTCTCTCAGCATCTAGTACTTTGTGCAAGAATCACAGCTTTCTGTGACTAGTGTGTGGGGACCAGCATGAATGTTCCTCTAAGTAAACCTGTCTGCTCTTTGCCTCTCTACCAGGACTGAGAAAAGGATTACTTGTATGAATCCGAAGTCCACTTATAGGGAGCCTGTTAATATTACATGATAAGGCCTCCCAGCCATACCACATAATATTGCCACCTTGCTAGATACAGGAATCAGTACCCTCTGAATGCAGTGCCCGCCTTACCTAGCCCTGTAGAGAAGAAACTTTAATCTCAGCATCTACCGCCACCATCTCTTCAAGACGCAGTGCTCTTGTTGGCTAGTACTGTGGTGAGAAAGCAGCAGTTACTCCAGTATTGGAACTTTCATGGATTCACATGCTGGAATCATTCCCCGTCGTCAAGATGGGAGTTCCGGTACATTAAAATAGACGTGAAAAGCTAATACAAAACAGAAAGCAGGCCGAGGCCCATTTCCGTTTTGTAACATATCTCCATTGTTTTGTAAAAGACACCAAAAGACAATCATGAACCAGTCAGGACCTCTCACCCTCTAGAACACTCCTGAGAGAACTTTAGTCCCTCAGAGTTTCTATAGCACGTTGTGCTGGGTAGTCTCCTCTGAGCTCTGCTCAGCTTCTTCTATTTCAGTGAAATTTGATAGAGTTCTTTGCTTCAATTAAGATTTTCTACTGCAGTACTATCTTCTTCAGTACTGATTTACAGGATTCTGGCAAAGCCATGTCAGATAAGGGAAAAAGGAGTCTTTTTAGAGCCTGTGCCACCTGCCCTAAGAAAAGACTTCATACAGATGACCCTTACAGTCCCTGTATTTATTGCCTGTATCCCAACTATAAGGCAAAAGATCGTAAGGTATGTTGTACCTTTTTCTAATAAAACTTTAAGAGATAGTGAGGGGGCCTTCTTATATGGCTCCAGAAACTTGAACCCAGAAAATAAGTGATCTCGAGTGAGTACAGGGATGAGGCGTCCTCTTCATCATCCAGATTCCTTAAGACAGGGAGATCACCTCACGCCCATTCTTCTGGCGAGCTTCCAAAGAAAACCCTCAAAAAGGCCTCTCATGGACGCAATCCCTCAAAATCACCTCACAAACCTGAAAAGGAGAGAAAAGGACATTCTTCTGGGGACAGAAGATCATAAAAGGCTTGTTCTGAGCCTCCTACTACACCCCCTCTATGCAGGCACTGTTTCAAGATGCCTTCCTCTGAGGCTCCTGAAGTAAAGCCGTCGACGAAAAGTCCATTGTCCACAAGACCATTGGAAAAGAAGCCATCACCGTCGTAGGCTAGTACGGAGGTTCACCAGTCTTTGACTTTTAAACAGAAGGCGAGTGCCGCGCCGTCGTCGACGCCATTGCTAATGGCTCTGTCGTCATCGACGACTACTGGTTTGTCACCATCGATTAAGCTGTCAACGACGACATCATCATCGACGAAACTTGGGGTAACGACTAACACTATATAGGCTACGTATATGGAGGCTATGAAGGTGTCGACGATGGCGCAGATGACGGCGTCAACAGCAGCAGCGACGATGGCGTTATGGCGACATCTACGGCAATGATTCTGTTGATTATTGTTTCTGAATTGCCGCCGATATCCACTTTGGTGTCGTCAGCAATACCGTTGAAGGGGGAAAAAACACCTGAAAAGACAGAAACCTATAATGAGGCAGAATACACCAGAGGTTACTTCACCTAGCAAGGTTACACATCTGTTGCCATCTCATCTGTTGGAGGAGCATGATTCGGAGGAAGATGATGAGGATGAAGGTCCTTTTTGGTTACGCGGGCAGCCCATCCCAACTGCATGTTAAGTGTCAAGAGGATGAATTTGAGGGGGAATATGGAGAGCATCAATACTGTATTCCCCAGCAGGAATATCATCTGGTCTATCAAGGGGATGTAGTCTGCATGCCATCCTCGTTGCTAACAGACCTGCAATTCATATTGGCTGACTATAGAAAGAGTTTTCTTCCAACACCTGCACCTCCTGAACAGTTTACATAGGCCACCCATCTACTTAGTTCTAAGAGGGTTCAAGATTTTTAGTTGGAACCTCTCTAGAAATCACCACCATCAGTTCCTCAACAAGATCCAGGAACAACAGATCCTGACCAGGAAGAGGGGGAACTTAGAGATCCACATCGACAATGGGACGACTACCTCAAGTCCCCCGCCTTCTTCTCCCTCTCCTGTACCCACTGACTCACCACCAGAGGATATTTATGGTTTTCACGGTAGACAGTCAAAATATCGAGTTGGAAATATCGACCTACCATAATATCGAGTCTGAAATATCGAAGGAGCATAATATCGAAGGCAAGAATATCGTAGGACAGAATATCGACCCAAGGTAAGTAATATCGAAATACTTAATATCGATGTAAGTAATATCGAAGTTAGTAATATCGATAGCATATATATCGATGTTAATAATTTCGATGACACTAATATCGATATTTGTATTATTTTATAGTTTTTTATTATGTATGTGTTATATGTTTAATTTAAGTATTTAAAATAATTACTATTATATGTGTATACATTTTCTATAATAATATATAATTTTATAAGGAAATTTGATGTTTTAGTACCGGAGTGGGTTGTGGGTTTATAGGGTGGGAAGTAATTTAATTATGGTAAGTTGATTAATAATTAGTAGGATTAATTAATTAATTATAATTATTTGCTAATTAATATTGATTAATTGGGAAATAATTAATTGATTAATTGATATATATTTTCTGTAGCGGGATGTGGGTTTATAGGGGAATAGGGTGGGGAGTAATTTAATAATAATTAATTAATTAATATATGTTTTTAAATATTTATAACTAATTAATTGGCAAATAATTAATATTAATTAGTTAATTAATTAATATAATTTTGTACATATTTGAAATTAGTAATTAATTGGTAATTAAATAATATTAATTAGTTAATTACATTAATTAGAGTAATTTATTTATATATATAATTTTTAGTTACTGTTAATTAATTAATTGGCGAAAAATGATATTAATTATTAAATTATATTAATTACAGCTTATGTGCTAATATATTTACTTTATTGTTATTGTTAATTATTAATTGCTAATTAAATAATATTATTTAACTTTGGGTTAAGGAGTATTTTTAGGGTTCAGGGTCATTTTGGGGTTTTTGGGTAAAGGGGTATTTTTAGTGTACAGGGTCAGTTTTGGGTTTTTGGGTAAAGGGTTTTTTTAGTGTTCAGGGTCAGTTTTCAGTTCTTGGGTAAAGGGGTATTTTGAGTGTTTAGGGTCAGTTTTCAGTTTTTGGGTAAAGGGGTATTTTTAGGGTTCAGGGTCAGTTTTCAGTTTTTGGGTAAAGGGGTAATTTTAGGGTTCAGGGTCAGTTTTCAGTTTTTGGGTAAAGGGGTATTTTTAGGGTTCAGGGTCAGTTTTCAGTTCATGGGTAAAGGGGTATTTTTAGGGTTCAGGGTCAGTTTTCAGTTCATGGGTAAAGGGGTATTTTTAGGGTTCAGGGTCAGTTTTCAGTTCTTGGGTAAAGGGGTATTTTTAGGGTTCAGGGTCAGTTTTCAGTTCTTGGGTAAAGGGGTATTTTTAGGGTTCAGGGTCAGTTTTCAGTTTTTGGGTAAAGGGGTATTTTTAGGGTTCAGGGTCAGTTTTCAGTTGTTGGGTAAAGGGGTATTTTTAGGGTTCAGGGTCAGTTTTCAGTTTTTGGGTAAAGGGGTATTTTTAGGGTTCAGGGTCAGTTTTCAGTTCGTGGGTAAAGGTGTGTTTTTTGGGTTCAGGGTCAGTTTTCTCGACTGTTGCACTCTCTGGAGTGGGAATAGTAATTTTATCCCTACGCTATCAAACGCTTTCCCTACTGTTCCACTCTCTGGAGTAGGAATAGTCATTTTTACCCTTACGCTATCCAACGTTTTATATAATTAATTGTTAAAATATCACATGTTTATTTTATTTTTTATATTACTTACATTTTATTTATGTTATTGTTTTATGTTTGTAAATGTATTAGTAAATTAGAATATATTTCATTAATTTATAAATTAGTAAATTAATTATTAATACTTATTGTTCAGTACATATATATTATATCTTTACTGTATATATTTAATTAATGTATTATTAATATATATGTATTATTTATTAATTTTAAACATTATTAGATACTTTTAAATATGTATATTTTATTTATTAGTGTTATATACTTACTTTTACATTTATATATATAAAAAAAATCGATATTTTTAACATCGATATTTTTTACATCGATATTATTTTTTCGATATTTTTGTACTTACCATGTTGTAGATAGGATGTCGATATTTTTGCCCTCGATATTGTTGACTCGATATTCTTGTAGGTCGATATTTCTGAGGTCGAAATTCTGTCAGTGATCAGGTTTTCACAACTTACTGGAAAGGGCAGCCAAGAGGTTTGATCTACCAATGCCAACAACTAAAACTGACTGTTTTTTTATATGACTTTAAAGGGCCCTTTGTTATCCAGGTTTGAGAAAAAATACAAAGTACTGGAGCATGCTCTTGCCTGCCTGGTGGTTCATCCCAAACCAGACTCAGTAATCTCTCAGGCAGCGCAGTACAAATACAAGAACCCTTCTGCGCCCATCACCACACCTCTAGATAGAGAAAGCAGGCGCTCGGATAATGCACATTTTTCTTTGATGTCATTCTAATAGTCGGTAACATGAAACAAAAAAGGCTTGGGTCCTATCACTATCTGGCCTGGACCACTCTAACTTGAAAAACAGAAAAGTGACCAGATAGGTTGTTCTACCAATCTTTAGCACCACCTAGCCGAGGTCTAATAGTCAAAGCAGCCAATGTTCTTGCCATTCTAATTCAATATGATCAACAAATGTGGTGTGACCTGGCTCCATATGTGGATCAACTTCAGGAAGACAGTAAATCGGAGGTGAGGAAAATTCTCCAGGAAAGAGAGAGAGCATCTGCGGAGGTGACAGATTGTGCAATGGATATCGCCACTACAGCATTCAGGTCGCAGGGAGATGCGACAGTATTGCACCGTCAAGAATGGCTCAGGACCACTTTGTTTAGGTCGGAAGTACAAAATAAGATTCTTGACCTTCCATTTGATGGAGAAGCAGTATTTGAGAAGGACATTGATTATGCACGGCAGGATATTCAGAAAGATACCGACACGGCAAAAGAGTTTGGGACTCTTCAATATCGAAAGTTGCCCTTTAGGGGAGAGAGAGAGGAAGCGGCCTTCCTTCCTATAGAGGTGAATATCAGCAGTACAGGTATCCCTCCTATACTACTTCTTCCCAACCAGATTGACTGCAGGATGTTCAACGACAGCTACAGTCAGGAGCGTATTCAAAATATACCCCTAGAGGAAGAGCCCCCTTCACACAGCTCCCAACAGCTCTCTGTGCCTCGCAACATTCTTCCTCCAGGAAGCTATTTCTCTGTTCTCTTTGGCTTCAACTCCCTAAGCCTCCTTGAACTCCCGCTCCCTCCTCTCTACTCCTAGCACTCTCTGTCTCCAGCAATCTCTACTCACAGCTTCTACATCCCTTTTCTATTCTCAGCAGTCTGTGCCTCTACCAGTCCCTGCTAACTGCTCCTTGTCTGAAAATGCTACTTTTAGAAAGTTGATATTTTCTTTTCCTAACCATTTGGTGCCTGCAACCTGTATCCTGGTTCACATGACTAGGTGTAGCTGGCAGTTGGTCTGTGTGTAGACATTGAGACAAAGGGGGAATTGGCTTTGGCAGGATGGGCCATCTCTGACTTGATGGGGGGCGGAGCTGTCACTTATAACACTTGCACATCACAAAAACTCTGCCTTAGTTTACGCCACAGAGGCTCTGCCTAAGTACATTCACAAAGGGTTACACACTAGTCTTTTGTGCACCTCAACAATCTGGGGCCAGGAGTGGGAGGCAGGAAATTCCAGACACCTCTGAATGGGAGGAGTCTAAAAGTTTCTCCCACTTCAAAGTGGGCACCAGGTATAAATATTGGACCCTCAGACCTAACCCTTCAATACACCTCTGGACCTGTGGAAGACTCAAAGGACTGCAAAGCTGCTCTGCTGCAAGAAGAAGAAGGACTGCTACTCTGCTGCCCTCCTGCCTGAAGGAGATGTATTGCACTTGCATCTTTAATCCAGGATCACAAGACAGATTGCAGGGGTCAGCTGGCTGACTTTCTGATCAGAACTTCAGGGAAAGAAAGGTCTCCAACCACCTTGAACCCAGGTCCGCATTGGAACTGCTACTGAGCAACGCATTCCTGATGCAGGAACACGCAGCTCTTCTGAATCATCGCTGCATGACGCCTCCTTGACATGGCACTTCGCATTGCTGCCCCACAGCTTCTCGGAACAGCATGTGCATGACGCATCCTCAACAAAGGACCTCACATCACAGCCCTGCAGCTCCACAGATCCACCGATGTGTGACGCATCCTCAATGCAGGATCTTTTAGCGCAGCCCTACAGCTCCTCGAAACTGCAGCTTCACGACGCATCCTTGAAATAGGACCTTGCATCATAGCCTCACAGGATCTCAGACCAACCACTGTGTGGCACACACTGGACACGGAATCTCACAACGTTCCGCAATCAGGATTTAAGGTAATTTGTTCACTGGCCTTAATTTGGTCCCTGCATCGGGCCTCACTCCTGCACCGTCAGCCTGAGCTTGTGTGTGACCAGATAACCACAGTTGCCGCTTTGAGCGTTTTGGTGTTATATTGACTTACATCTTTAAAATTGCATATTTCTGGTTCGGATTTGATTTTTGTTGGTTTGGTCTTACATTATTTATTACATTTTGATATATTTTTATAAATTGGTTTGGAATCTTTCTTCTATTGTATTGTCATCTTGTTACTGTTTCAATTCCTGCACAAATAATTTAAACATTGCCTCTAAGATAAAGATAAGCCTCACTGCTTTGTACCAAGCTACCAGAGGGTTGAGCACAAGTTAATTTGAGGTTTACTTGTGTTTCACCCTTACAGGAATTGTGGTTGCTACTTGAGTAAGGGTTCACCCCCTCAAACAGTAGCCTAATTTCCTACATCCATGCACCCTATGCCTCTAGTGGTCTCTGCTCACAGCACTCTGTCTTCCTTTTCCCTAGTCCCAGAACTCTTTCCCTCCAGCAGTCCATGTGCACAACACTCTGCCTCTCTTATATCTACTCCTAGTACTCTGTGCCTCCAGCAGTCTCTGTGCACAACATTCTGCTTATTTTGTGACAACTCCCAGGACTCTGTGCCTACAGCAGTTGCTGCTCCCAGTTCTCCGCCTTCCTTTTCTCTACTACCAGCACACTGTGCCTCCAGCAGTCTCTGCTCACAGCACCCTGCCTCTCTCCTACCAGCACTCTGTGCCTCCAGCAGTCTCTGCTCCCAGCACTCTGCCTCTGTCCTCTCTACTTCAAGCACTCTGTGCCTCCAAGAGTCTCTGCTTACAGCACCCTGCCTCTCTCCTACCAGCACTCTGTGCCTCCAGCAGTCTCTGCTCCCAGCACTCTGCCTCTGTCCTCCCTACTCCCAGCACTCTGTACCTCCAGCGGTCTCCCCTCACAGCACTCTAACTCCCTTCTCTCTACTCCCAGCACTCTGTGCCTCCAGCACTCTCTGCTTACAGCACCCTGCCTCTATCCTACCAGCACTCTGTGGCTCCAGCAGTCTCTGCTCACAGCACTCTACCTCCGTCCTCACTACTCCCAGCACTCTTTGCCTCTGTCCTCTCTACTCCCAGAGGTTTGTGCCTCCAGCAGTCTCCCATCACAGCACTCTATCTCCCTTCTCTCTACTCCCAGAACTCTGTGCCTCCGACAGTCTCTGCTCTCAGCACTCTGCCTCTGTCCTCTCTACTCCCTGCACCCTATGCCTCCAGCAATCTCTGCTCACAGCACCCAGCCTCTGTCCCCCCAGCACTATGTGCCTCCCGCAGTCTCAAATCACAGCACTCTTCCTCCCTCCCCTCTACTCCCAGCACTCTGTGCCGCTGTCCTCTCTACTCCCAGTACTCTGTGCCTCCAGCAGTGTCTGCTCACAGCACTCTTCCTCCCTCTTCTCTACTCTCAGCACTCTATGCCTCTGTCCTCTCTACTCACATTACTCTCTGTGCCTCCAGCAGTCTCTGCTCTGTCCTCTCTACTCCCTGCACCCTGTGCCTCCAGCAGTCTCTGCTCACAGCACTCTATCTCCCTTCTCACTACTCCCAGCAGTCTGTGCCTCCAGCAGTCTCCACTCACAGCATCTGCCTCCCTCCTCTCTACTACCAGCACTCTGTGCCTCCAGCAGTCTCCTCACAGCACTCTGCTTCTGTCCTCTATCCTCCCAGTACTCTGTACCTCCAGCAGTCTCTGCTCATGGCACTCTGCTTCACCTCTCTCCACTCGCATCACCATGTGCCTCCCGCAGTCTCAAATCACAGCACTCTTCCTCCCTCCACTCTACTCCCAGCACTCTGTGCCGCTGTCCTCTCTACTCCCAGTACTCTGTGCCTCCAGCAGTGTCTGCTCACAGCACTCTTCCTCCCTCTTCTCTACTCTCAGCACTCTATGCCTCTGTCCTCTCTACTCACATTACTCTCTGTGCCTCCAGCAGTCTCTGCTCTATCCTCTCTACTCCCTGCACCCTGTGCCTCCAACAATCTCTGCTCACAGCACTCTATCTCCCTTCTCACTACTCCCAGCAGTTTGTGCCTCCAGCAGTCTCCACTCACAGCACTCTACCTCCCTCCTCTCTACTACCGGCACTCTGTGCCTCCAGCAGTCTGCTCACAACACTCTGCTTCTGTCCTCTCTCCTCCCAGCACTCTGTACCTCCAGCAGTCTCTGCTCATGGCACTCTGCTTCACCTCTCTCCACTCCCATCACCATGTGCCTCTAGCAGTCTCTATTCACGGAGATACACCCTGACGTACAAGTAGAGTGGTACGCCCTGACGTAAAAGTAGATTGGTACGCCCTGACATACAAGTAGAGTGGTACACCCTGACGTAAAAGTAGAGTGATACGCCCTGATGTAAAAATAGAGTGGTACGCCCTGACGTAAAAATAGAGTGGTACACCCTGACATACCAGTAGAGTGGTACACAGTGACATACATGTAGAGTGGTACACCCTGTCATAAAAGTAGAGTGGTACACTCTGACATACAAAAAGAGTTGTACACCCTGACATACAAATCAAGTGGTACAACGTGCATGAAAGTAAAGTGGTACACAGTGTCATACAAGTAGAGTGGTACAGAGTGACATACATGTAGAGTGGTACACCCACACCCTGTCATACAAGTAGAGTGGTGCACTCTGACATACACAAAGAGGTGTACTCCCTGACATACAAGTAGAAGTGGTACGCCCTGACATACAGGTAGAGTGATACGCCCTAACATGCAAGTAGTGGTACGCCTTGACATACAAGTAGAGTGGTGCTCCCTGCTGTACAAGTAGAGTGGTACACCCTGACATACAGGTAGAGTAATATGCCCTGATGTATAAGTAGAGTGGTACGCCCTGGTGTACAGGTAGAGTAGTATGCCCTGATGTACTAGTAGAGTGGTACGCCCTGATGTAAAAGTGGAGTGGTATGTCCTGACGTACAAGTAGAGTAGTACTCCCTGACGTACAAGTACAATGGTACGCCCTGATGTACAAGTGGAGTGGTACACCCTGTCATAAAAGTAGAGTGGTGGAGGAGCTTTGCGCGCATCAAAGATGGTCGCGTGAGCACAGGGCTCCCGAGACCCTCGCCGCCTCCCGCATCTATCCTGTCACAAATCCTGATATAGACGACGGGTTCTTCTAGATGTCACCCTGCTGACACAGAATTTCTTTCCAAAAATCGATTTGGCCGCCGGGAACCGGACTTACTCCACCTCGAAACTTCGCGGCCTACATCGATGAACAGCCCGGGATTCGAGTCCCCGAGGTACCCAGGTGGCAATTGAACAACAACGGCCAGAGGGAATCGGCCACTGCCCCTGCAGTACTTTCGGTTTCGTTTTTGGTCTTTGTCTACTGAGACTTGCTGCCTGTTGATACTGCTGGCTCGTGCCCTGTTATTGGCCATACGCTTGTCTTCCACCCTCGTCCCCCAGACTCTACAAGTCAGCTTTACGGGGAGCCATTCAAACCAGGTCCCAAAAGCCCCGTCGGGGCTCGCTGCTCAATATGGCGGGCAAGCCAGAGAGCGAGAAGCGGGCCACCAAGGGCACGTACCAAGGGGGTACCACCCAATTCAATACTATGGACCGCTTCACTCGCCCGAAAGGATCCCCCGGTGGTGTGGGTAAAGTTCTGGACGAGACTGGGGATGGCTCTCCCGCGACTGAAGAACTGACTTTGAGGGACGTCATGGGCACCATTGCAAGCATGAAGACGTCCATGAGCTAGCAGTATGAGACACTGGCTTCGAAGATTGACACGGTGGCAATCGACGTTAACTTAATCAGGACTGATCTTGCGAAGACAAACGAGCGGGTCAAGTCCCTGGACATTAAGACCGCCAGTCTCACGACCGATGTCTCCGATCTTCAGACCGAAGTTCGCCATCTCCGATCATCTAACGACTTGTTTGCCCGTCGGCTGGATGATTTCGAAAGCCGGGCTAGGCGCAACAATGTGCGTACCATCGGGGTTCCGGAGAAGCCCACTGAATTATCTACGGATCTCCTTGTGGAGGACCTCGTATTGAATCACTTGACACCCAAGGGCCTCAGCAACTTTTTCGCAGTGGAGCGTGCTCACAGAGTCCCCGGTGGGAAGCAAAAAACGGGTGCCGCTCCGCGGCCTATCATAGCCAGGATTTTCAATTTTCGGGCCAGAGATGCTATTCTTCAGGCATCACGGACCAACGGTCCCACGAAATTCGAAAATGCAACGATTGATTTCTACCCGGATTTTACGCAGGCTGTACAAAAACAGCGCATGGGATTCATGGGGGTGAAACGGCGACTTAGGGACATGGGACTGAAGTATGCCATGCTTTTCCCGGTTTGAGGATTGAGTATGAGGAATGTGCGCTCTTTTTTGACCGGCCTAAGGTCGTCAGTGACTGGCTCGATACTTTGCCAACACATCGAGATCACCCGGAACTATCGAGGGGCGCTGAAGGTGGCACTGAGGAGCAGGAGGAGTGAGAACTCACTGGCGTGTGTGCTCTATAGACTTACAGCAGTGGTTTGAGGCGATTCTTTGTGTGCATATATTTGTAATTACCCGGGGCGGTGGGGACTCGGGACTCTTCCTCCTCTAGGGGTTTCTTCTCTTTTTGTAGATTAGTTTTCATGGGGCGACAGGCACACTGCAAGTTGGGGTGGCTTTTTGGTCTAACGCAGGGGTGCAGGGTGGAGGGGTGTGTATTGGAGATTTCTTTGGGGGTAGTGGGGGGAACTTGTGGTTTCTTTGTTTATTTCGAGGCAACACATTGCTATATACTTCGATTTCTGTGCCTGTTTCTTTTTGGGGGGGCATTGTCCTCATTTCCGGGATGGGGGGTAAGGGGCTGAGGGTGCTGAGTTGGAATGTCAACAGTCTGGGTGACAGGATAAAGCGGGGATCGTTTTACAGTAATTGAAACGTCTCTCCGCAGATATAGTGTTGTTGCAGGAAACACACCTGATAGGGAACACATGCCATGCACTGAATAGACGGGGCTATCGTCTAGTGGCACACTCCGGATTCACTACTGGGTCGAGGGGGGCTGGCGTTCTTGTCAGGAGCTCCCTCCCCCTGGAAATAGACGACACTGTACTAGACGATAGGGGTCGGTACGCTGCTATCACAGGCAGGTGGGAGGGGAAGACGATCTCCATACTTTCTGTGTATGTCCCGCCAGGCTTGCAGTCCACGACATTCTCTGATTTGGGAAGGGTGGTATTGGGTCTCCCCGAAGGTATACTAGTTGTGGGTGGTGATTTTAACTCGGTTGTCTGTGGTAGAGATGATCGTAGCCCCCCAGGGATCTCCCGAAGTCGCAATCCTGGCTGGGTAACTTCCTGGACGCACTGGGTCTGGTGGATTGTTGGAGGCAACTGCACCCCAGACAGGTACAATATACCTTCTATTCGGGAGCACATGGAAGTCTCTCGAGGCTTGACTATATACTAGTACCGGCGGTGCAGATGGTCTCTGTGAGGGAAATTCGACACCTGGCCAGGGGAATCTCGGACCACTCCCCACTCTGGCTTACTATTGATATACAGTTGGGAGCTGAGAGTCGGGTGGCTCCGATTAACCCCTGGCACCTCCGTAATCCTAAAACCAGGGCCGGGGTGGTTAAATGCATGGACTACTACTTTTCCGAGAACGTGGGATCGGTGTCCTCCTCCATTTCACTGTGGGAGGCCTATAAGACGGTGATCCATGGTCAAACCTTGTTCTTGATCGCCAATGCGAAGAAAAGCAAGAATGAGAAGGTGGTACGTCTGGAGAATGAAATTACTGCTTTGGAAGAAGAATTACAATCTGGGGTTACACAGGAGGGGCTGCATGCTCTAGCCCTTAAACAGTCTGATTATAGGGCTCTGGTGACTGATGCGGCCAAGGCAATGAGTCGTGAGCAACAGGGGCGTTTGTATGATGTCGGTGACAAAGCGGGAAAATTGATTGCTTGGTTGGATAAGAGAGATAGATTGAATCATGTGGTGCCTGTTGTTGAAAGAGTAGATGGGGTGCGGGTTGTGGATCCGGTTGAGATAGTTAGTGTCTTTACCCACCACTTTCAGAAGGTTTACGCGCCGGTTTCAGACAGACCAGAGGAAGACTCACATTTGTTACTAGGAGATATCGCATTGCCTAGCCTGTCGGAGTCGGACAAAGAGCTTATGGAGGCGGAATTTTCCAACGATGAAATAGCGCTCGCCATCCGCTCCATTCGCTCGGGGAAAGCAACGGGCCCGAATGGCATCCCGATCGAACTGTATAAGTTGTGTCCCAACAAAATGGCGCCCCACCTTCGTCAAATGTTTCGAGAATCGCGTGATGTCGGCTCCCTTCCCCGGGATCAGAGACTGGCATCCATTGTTATCATTCACAAGGACGGGAAGCCCCGTGACCAATGTACATCATATAGGCCGATATAGCTTTTAAACGCCGAGCCCAAGATCTTGGCAAAACTTTTGGCAAATCGGCTGATAAAGGTGATCAGCGATTTGATACACCCAGATCAATCCGGGTTCATTCCCCATCGAAATACCGCGCTCAACCTGCGTCGTCCTCATGGTGTATTGGCAAGGGCGGGGTCGCTGCGGGAGCCGGCCATCTTGGTTTCCTTGGATGCCTCCATGGCCTTTCGACACGGTGGAATGGCCGTATTTGTGGGCAGCCCTTGCAAAATTTGGTTTTGGTCCCGGTTTTATCGGGTGGGTTAGACTCCTGTATGAGCAACCGCTGGCCCAGGTGGGGGTCAACGGCAGGGTCTCGGAATCTTTTGTTCTTGGAAGAGGCACGCGACAGGGGTGCCCTTTATCTCCCTTGCTCTTCGCGCTCGCTCTTGAACCTCTTGCCGCATGGCTTAGATGGGAACCGTCGCTCAAGGGTATTAGGTGGTCCCCTGATTTTGAGGATCGTATATCGTTGTACGCGGATGACATTCTGCTGTACCTCACTTCCCCCCGAAAGTCGTTAGGGGTATTGTTTGACGTATTGAGTTCATTCGGGAAGAATTCTGGCCTGGTAATCAATTGGGCCAAGTCTTGTATTTATTCGCTCACTGGAGAGCTGCCCTCCTTGCCACACGTCTGTTCAATACCGATTTTGCACGTCGGCTTCAAATACCTGAGGATTTATATATCGTTGGACCCCACTGCACGATATGAGAGGAATTTGCTTCCTCCGCTCCTCCTGCTTAAATAGGACGTGACGGCGTTGTGTGGCCTGCCGCTATCCCCGGTGGGGAGGGCGGCTCTTTTCAAGATGATGTCTCTTCCCCGATTCCTGTATGCCATCCAAAACACGCTTGATATTGTGCCTGCCAGTTATTTCCGTGTGATTGAGAGCCTCCAGAGGAAGCTCATATGGGGCGGGTGACCTCGCATTGCATTGGCGAAGCTGACCTTGCCCTGGTATGATGGAGGCATAGCGTTGCCCGACATCAAACGATACTATTGGGCATCCCAACTAAGTGCAGTTAACTACGCGATGTACGGCCCCGTCCCGAATCCCGCATTCGAGATGGATAAGTGGCAGTTACCGGGAGGTAACTACAATAGGGCGCTTTACTCCAGATCAGCTAGGAAGAATCTGACTGGGCCCACCGGGGTTGCGGTACGGGTGTGGGGTAGTGCAACCGTTGCTACGGGGTGGTCGGACAGATTAACTAGAGCTACCCCACTTTACATGGCAGAGAGACTGGGCAATCTCTGGACGACGAAAGGATTCGAAAAGTGGGACCTCATCGGTATTAGTAAGGTCGGAGATCTCTGGGTCAGGAACAGGATCAAGACTTTCGATGAACTCAAACTGGAATACGCATTAAGTGGTAGGGAGCACTTTCGTTACATCCAGATCCGCCATGCGCTTGGGTCGGTTTTTCCAGTCGGAACCGTTATTCCAGAGTCCTCTCCTCTAAAACAGAGTGCTTGACGGACATGTTCCCGATAGCACCATTTCTCTCATCTATAAAAAACTTATCAACGATCGGTCGGACCTACTTATACAGCTTCGCGATGCTTGGACCGGCGATGGACTGGAGTTGGACGATGAAGACTAGCAGGCTGCAATATCTCCCCCTAAGGAGGTCGCGATTCCGGCGCAACTCCGGCTGGTGCAACTGAAGATTCTACACCGAGTCTATGTCACTGGTCCACGCCTGCTGCATATGGGTTATTTTGTTGACGGGTTGTGTAGGCGTGGATGCGGTATGCTTGCTACCTTTCTTCATATTATATGGGAGTGTCCGGATGTTGTGGTATTTTTGGAACCGTGTGCATGCTGTTATGGAAGAGGTAACAGGTGTTTCGCTGTTGCCAGAGGCTAGACGTTGTTTGTTGAATGTCTGGGAGACAAATGATTACAGCGTTGCTCAGACTCAATGGGCCACCCTTGGCAATATGATAGCGAAAAGGGACATAGCCGAACTATGGGGATCTCAGAGAGCACCTCTGGTCTCAACCTGGAAAGAAAACATGGACTGGTGCATGTTCAGGGAAAAAACTGTGTATGTCGCTCGGGGTAGGGCCAAGAAGTGGGGGAGGATATGGCACCAATGGAACTTGTATCGTGGAGAGATTTGCACCCCAGCCTTTGTAGAAGTCCCTGACATACCTCTGTCTCCGTGACCGTACATTCCCTGAATTCTACATCCTATTGTTTATGATTTGCTCAACCACTCCCGCCCCCCCCCCCTCCCCCCGAGATCTTAGATCCTTCTATCACATATGTCTTTTCAGATGGGATTGACCCCCCCTCCCCCCAGGGACAGACACTTACCGTATAGTTTCATTGCCTCGTTATTTTTCTGGTTGTGTTTTCTGTTTCTTATAAAATGTAAAATATGAAACCTTTAATTTATCCTTCCTACCGCCACAGGATCTTTTACATTGTTGTGCGCAATCGCTGCCGGGCCCTCGGGTTGTCGGCTGATGAGCTGTGTAACATTGCAACTTTGGTCTTCATTGCTAACGGCCGCCCCCTGTGGTTGTAGGCCTGCAAATGTATTATTTTTATTGTAATAAAGGTTTAAAAAAAAAAAAAAAAAAGTAGAGTGGTACACCCTGACGTAAAAGTAGAGTTTAATACCCTGACATAGTAGAGTGGTACACCCTAATGTACAAGTAGAGTAGTACACTCTGACATATACATAAAGTGGTAAACCCTGACATACAAATAGTGTGGTACACCCTAACATATATTTTGGTGCACAGACGGAATATCGAGTTTTGAATGTCGACATACACAAATATCAAGTTGGAAATATCGTGATGCAGAAATATCAACAACAAGAATATCGTGGTCAAGAATATTGACCAGGAGGTGAGAAATATTATTTTTGAAAATATCGAAGTCATTAATATCGTTTGCAAAAATATAGTTGTTTAAAATATCAATGTCTTAACCTGTAGACCGCTGCGTGAATTACGCCGCAGTGCGGGTGAATTAATGAGTTGGCGTGTTTCGGACGGCCACAGGCGGTCCTCCGCACAGCCCACTGTGACGTCGGACGGTCGTTCGACGCACCAAACTGGTTAATTCGTGTTATGTATTTTAGTATGTATTTTAAAAGTATGTGAACAATTTTTTGTATAAGTATTGCTTTTGTTTTTCAATATATGTGTTACATTTTTAGTAGTTATTAATTTTATTTTAATTACATTTTGCGTTTTTTAGTTCAGTAGTGGGTTGAAGTTGAAGTTGAAGTTGAAAGTATTTGTAAAGCGCACTGTGGCCAAGCGGCTTCCTGGCGCTGGGTGATTGACAGTGGCAGATGGAGGAAGCACCAGGGGATTACTGAGTAGAGAAGGCTTGAGCGAACAGGTGGGTTTTGAGCGCCTTACGGAAGTGCAGATTGACAGTGATGGACCTGATGGACAATGGGAGGCTGTTCCAGAAGCGGGGGGCGAGGGTGGAGAACCTAGTGCCACCTGCTCTGGACTTGCGGAAACGGGAAACACAGAGAAGTGCCTGGCTAGAGGAACGGAGATTGCAGCAGGGAAGGTAATGGGTGATCATAGAATTAATGAAAATAGGAGCCGTACGGGCGCGGGCCATGTAGACTATGCATCCCATCTTGAAAAGGGTTCTTTGCAGGATGGGAAGCCAATGGAGGGGCTTGAGTAGAGGGGTGATGTGGTGAAACTTAGGAAGCCGGTGGATAAGGCGAGCGGCCTGATTCTGGATGGTCTGGAGGCGCCGCAGCTCGTAGGCAGGAATGCCCACGTACAAGCAATTCCCGTAGTCCAAACGTGAGAGAATCATAGCCAAAACAAAAATTGATATTAATTTATTAATGTTAAATTAGTTATGGAAATTGTGTCATGATTTTTAGGTATGGGTTGTGGTGTTTATTGGACTAGAGGGTGGAAAGTTATTTATGTTTAATGAATTAATAATTAGTTGATCATAAATATGAATTCATCAATTCATAAATATGTATGGTAATTGTTTATTTTTATTTTGTGTGTGGGTTTCGGTTTTATAAGGGTAGTGTTTGGGGAGTAAATTATTTTTTATCTGTTTTAATTTTTTTTAATTAATCATTTTACTTTAATTAATAATTAGTTATAATGTTAATTAATTATAATTGATAATTGGTAAGCAAGTTTAAAATTACCTACATCTTTCAAGCTTGGTTTTATTCTGTTGGAGATGGGGCAAGGTTAAGAGGGTCACCCATCTCCAACAGAACAAATCCAAGTTTGAGAGATAGAGGTAATTTTAAACTCACTCCACTTTCACTTTCACCATCTCTGATCACTACTGTAAACACCAGTTGTTCTCCCTCCAGGTGGAGGAAAGCATAATTAAGACCCTATGATGATGCTTTTCACGTACTACTGAAGCTGAAAATCAAGATATACGGCTCCAACACCTTTATCGTGAATGAGGGTTTTTTAGTCGGTTAGAACCCTAGACCCTGGTAACAATACAGGACAAGTGATCCATTCCCTATTGAATATTTGCTTATCATTTGGAAGCCAAATGGATCTCAGCTTCTCTCTCTCCTGATTGATTACAAGATAGGTTCAAAAGTAAGCCAATCAAACTCTCCTTTGATTGGCTGGGTGAAAAGGTGCACTCTGCTTTGATTGGCCGGGTGAAAAGTTGCACTCTGCTTAGAGTGGATGGATATAAAGGTGCAATTGGCTTTGGTTAGCTGGGTGCAAAGCTGCATTCTGCACTGAATAGGCTGTGCGTGTAGGTGAACTCTGCTCTAATAGGTTCGGGTTATGTTTTTACACACTGGCAGCATCATAATTGGCTACGGATTTCCGCCAGTGGCCCAGCCAGCAAGAGGGAAGATAACAATTTTGACTCAGATCTGTTTGTTGATGAATCTCATTTAACACAGTAGGCAAGCATTCTCCGGTTTCTTTGGCTGACAGTAAAGGGAGTTGCCCAGCCAGACATAGCCACCTTTCTTGAAAAAAACTACTGGCCATCATTTTATTAAGTTTTGCTATGAACAGATAAGAGCTGGTAAGAGGAAAAAATGTGTGTTAATATGTCAGGATTCTTTCGGAACATGGCAATTATCCCTCTGTTTGTTCTAATAATCATTCCGAAACAATTTAAACAGCGGTTCACATACTTTTTAATTAATTACTCATATGTTTTAGCTGATACTTTTTAACTGGCTTCACATAGTTTTTAACTGGTTTCACATACTTTTTAACTGTTTTCACATGCATTTTACCTGGATTCATCTACTTTTTAACTGCTTTCACATACTTTTGACTGATACATTTTAAATGGTTTCACATACTTTTAACTGGTTTCACATACTTTTTATTAATACTTTTTAACTGGTTTCTCATACATTACTGGTTACACACACTTTTAAACTGATTTCACATACTATTAAACTGATTTCTCATTATTTTTAAGTGGTTTCACATACTTTTAACTAATCCACAATCTTTTGAACTGGTTTCACATTCTTTTGAACTGGTTTCACATACTTTTTACTGCTTTCACATACTTTTAACTGATACTTTGTAAATGGCTTCACATACTTTTAACTGGTTTCACATACCTTTTAACTGATTTTGCATACGTTTTAACTGATTTCAAATACTTTTTAACTGGTTTCACAAACATTTTAACTGACTTGACCTACCTTTTAACTGATTTCATATACATTTTAACTGATACTTTGTAACTGAATTCTCATACGTTTTAACTGGTTTCACAAATCTTTTAATTAATTTCACATGCTTTTTAACTGATTTCTCATACTTTTAAAGTGGTTTCACATACTGTTTCACTGATTTCACATTCTTTTGAATTGGCTTCACTTACTTTTTTTTGTAAAACATGTTTTTATTTAAGTTTTTGAAGTAAGAATATAGAAAGGATAAAGAAAAGAAGGGAGAAAGAGAGAAGAGAGAAAACACAGGCGACAAGGCATCAATCATCCCCACACAGGGGGTGCTGGAGATCGCTTCCACAATTGAGCACAGGGAGATAGCATATAAGAACGTCAGCGCTGGTGTAAGAGTCAATGTTCACTAGAGATAGCAGCAGACTCGGACTAAAATCCCCGATCAGATGAACTGCGAATTCGCCACTAAGGACGACAGTCCCAACTAGGATGATGATCCCAACTAGGGGATGCAGTTGCGTATGAATCCGCCATAGTCCGTCTCCAGGCGCCAGGTAGTGTCGCAACAAAGAAGAACCGACAACCCCCAACCCGAACCCCCCCCATTCCCACCCTTCACCCCCCCCCCCCAACCCCCTTCCCCGGTGGTGGCGACCATTCCCTCAGCCATATCAAGCTTCCACACAATCCAGCGAATTAGAGTTGAAAAAGGTGAAAGGCACGTAGTGCCGAGGGACAAACTGCAGACGGGAGGCCCCGAGACAGAAACCGAACCAGGGGGCCCCATTGAAACAAGAAATTCTTAAAGTTACCCAGAGCTATATCGGACATTCTCTCCAGGCTTAGCAACCGCCACAACCTCGCATGCCATAATGAAATCGCCGGCGCAGTCGGCTTCTTCCAGGCTGCCGCTAGCGTCAGTTTGGCTGCTCTCAGAAATAGCCAAATGATACGTTTGTCGGCCCTGGTCTGATGTTCCAGCAAGGGATCCCGTAGCCCCAACAGGACATAGTCCATGGACTCCGGAATCGGGTAACCCACTACTTCTTTGATGTGGGATAGAATCTCAGACCAGAACGGCTGAATGGTGGGGCAGTCCCACCATATATGGCGGAAATCTCCCAACATACCGCATCCCCGCCAGCACCTGTCCGAAGAGGATGGGAATATCCGATGCAGCTTGGACGGGTAAAGGTACCAATCAAACATAAGCTTCAGGTGAGCTTCTCTAAGGTCTATCGAGTGGTTATGTGCCCTTATGTCCCGCCATAGGCCCCTCCATTCACAATCAGGGATGTCTCTACCCAGGAAAGCCTCCCACCGTTCCATGTAGCGAGGGCGCGGAAATACCACGGTATCCAGTAGCAACTTATAAAGGAAAGAGATCGTTCCTTTCATAGAAGACGTACATAGGATAAACGTCTCTAATGATGTCAACGGCCGTGTGGCTGCATCTAGCACTCCCGCCGATGTTGCCCAATGCAGGAGCTGAATGTGGTGAAAGCGTTCAGTGGGAGGAACACCATAGTCCCGCAAGCAATTTTGAAAGGTGAGAGGCGCTGTTCCATGGAATAAATGAGTGAGAGCCCTACACCCTCCCTCTCTCCACTAAGTATGGGCGTAAAATCCGTTCCGCTCGCGGATTTTCGGTAAATTCGCAATCCGCGAGATTCGCGAATTTCCCGCAAAATCCGCAAATCCGCGAGCAGCGGATTTTATGGCTTGCTCGCACTGTTCGCGTGAGTTCGCGGCTTTCCAGTTCAACTTCGCGCCCCGCGAATAAGCGCTAAATTGCAGAAATACGATCTTAGCAAAACTGAAACTACTTACCAGCTTCAAAAGTTCAAGCTCATCATTAGTAGCCATTTCCTGTAGTGCTTCCTGAGGGGCCCCTCCAGAGTTCAGTTGCCTACTTGCAACTATTATGTGACCCTGCTCTGACCCTCAGAATAGTTACACGTATGCCACAAAGGTCCTGAATTACAGCTAAGGGAGACAAGCAGGAGCCAGGCTGGAAGTTCAAATCCAGTGACACATTAATCAGCCCCAAATTCATTATTGTCAGTTGGGGCAGGGCAGGTGTTGTAACTAATTTTGCAACAATGAAAGCACTTAGCAAGTGCAAAAGATCACTAATCAGGAAGCACTAAGGAAGCAGGTGCCAGCTAAAAAAATATTCTGTGACACATTAATCAGCCCCAAATTAATTCAGGTCACTTGAGGCAGGGAAGGTGTGCTTTGCTTTGCCACAATAATGTACACTGGACAACCAGAGGGTGCTGTGATGAAACAGAGGGTGGCATGGGTGAGCCAGAGGGTGGCATGGGAAACCCAGAGAGTGGCAGTGGTGACAGAGGGTGGCAGTGATGAAGAAGAGTGTCCCAAACAGGCTGGACACGTAGAAACAACAAGTTCGCAAAACTTGCGACCCGACAGGTAAGTTCGTGTTTGCGAAATTGTACAAAAACCCTCGCGACCTGGCAGAAACCCGCGCGAACACAAAAAAAAAAATCTGCAAATTCGCGAGAATTCGCGGATTTTGCGGATTGCGAGTTCGCAAATCCGCAAAATTCGCGAACGCGAGATTTGCAAAATTCGCCCATGCTTACTCTCCACAGCTTGAAGGATCCCTCACACATTGCCGGGGGAAAGGACGGATTAAAGTGAATAGGTGTGAACGGGGATGGGAAGGTGGTCCATCGATCATCGCAACTGACCGTATCCCAGACTTTCAGAGTCGTGCTGGTAGGAGTGCTGATATAAGCATTCCTGGGCCGATCAGCCCTAGGTTTCCAGGCCAAGTCCCATATGGATCTTCCAGCCACACTCCGTTCCATATGTAACCAGTGCTTCTCCGAAAGTTGCTGGGACCATTCCACCAGCACCCGCAATTGCGCGGCCTTATAGTACAGGTGCATGTCCGGGAATCCCACCCCTCTCTCCCCCCGCGGTCGCCTCATCACCGCAAACGAGAGCCGCGCCCGACCTCCCTGCCACACAAATTTCAGCATCAAAGTTTTAAGGCGACGAAAAAAATCCAACTCAGAGCCTGGAAGAGATACAGGAACTTAGGCAGGAGAACCATCTTGATAGCATGGATCCTACCCAGCCAGGAAATGTATTTCGGCTTCAACCTCTCCAGCTCCGCACGTACTGCTGCCAACACTGGGGGAAAGTTAGCCGCGAATAACGCCCCCAGGGTGGAGGTCAGCCGCAACCACCAGATACAGCAAAGAGGTAGCAGACCATGAAAGAGGCGTGAGTGTGCGCACCCGATCCACCTCCGCGGAAGAAAGAGTCAGGTTCAGTATGTAGGATTTATCAAAGTTAACCTTGAATCCTGCCACTGCTTCAAAGTCCGACAGCACCGTGTGGATGTGAGGCAGCGATTGGGCCGGGTCCCCGACCGATAGGAGCACATCATCCGCGAACAGAGAAATCTTATGTTGTTCGCCCGTAAAGGGGAGTCCGACGATTTGCTCCTTCTCTCGGATTGCAAGGGCCAAAGGCTCAATACTGAGGGCAAAGAGGAGCAGGGAAAGAGGACACCCCTGGCGCGATCCGCGCGAGTGGGGGAAACAGGCGGATCTATGTCCATTAACCATCACTCTAGATGTAGGCTGGCTGTAGTTAGCACTGATCATTTTAATGAATTGAGGGGAGAACCCAAAGGCTTCTAGAGTGCGGTACAGGAATCCCCAGTCAACACGGTTGAAAGCCTTTTCCGCGTCGAGACCCACCAACACTGCTGGTATACGAAACCTGTTGGCCTTCTCGATCAGATGGACCACCCGTCTCAGATTGTCATGAGTCTGCCGCCCCTTGATGAACCCGGACTGATCCGGGTGGATGAGGGCCGGCATCAAGTCCAGGAGCCTCTTTGCGAGGATCGAAGAATATAGTTTGGCATCCAGGTTGAGGAGGGCTATCGGGCGATATGAAGAGCATTGGGTGAGATCTTTCCTCGGTTTAGGGAGCACGGTAATCATAGCCTCAGCCATGGTCCCAGAGGTCCGACCGTCGATCGCCATCTCATTAAAGAGGGAAACTAAATAATCGCATAGTTCTGCCGCAAACGATTTGTAGAACAAGGCCGTGTAGCCATCTGGGCCCGGAGCCTTGTGGAGCTTCAGGGCCTTTATAGCGTCCAACACCTCCTCCCTAGAGATAGGGGCGGATAGTAGCTCATTCCACTCTCTGGAGACCTGTGGTATAGGAAGGCCATCCAGGAACGTGGCCTGGGCATCCCGATCTAGATCAACGCCCTTATAGAGATCGGCATAGTAGCGGCCAAAGGTAGCAGCTTTATCCGCATCTCGGTGTTGCTCCATCCCTGCCGAGTCCCGAATCCCCCCAATGTAGTCCCGCTCTCTCTTGTCCCAGAGTTGCCGGGCCAAGTGCCGACCCACCTTGTTCCCCTGTGAATAGGAGGCCCGCCTTAAGCGCAGGAGAGTGAGTTCGGCCCGGTTGTTATAATGGGTCCGCAGCTTCCCCCGTGCCGCAGTTAGAGGCCGGAGAGTCAGTCGAGACGGATTCAATTTGTGCGCTTGTTCCAATACTGCGAGTTCCGCTTCCAGGTCCTCCCGCTCCTTCCTCCTCAATTTATTAAGGTTGGAGTTGAGGCCCAGGCAGGTGCCCCGTAATGAGGCCTTACAGGCGTCCCAGGTGGTGTACACCGAAGTGTCCGAAGGCGGGTTAAGAGCCAGGAATTCCCGAATGGCCCTCCGCAGCTCCTTGCACGCAGCATCATCCCGTACCAGCGCCGCGGGGAAGTACAACTTCCGCCATCCATCCCCCCCCATCGACCAGTGCAACCCGAGAACCACCAGGCTATGATCCGACACGGAGTGTGGAAAAACGCTAGAGACATGGATGTCCCCTCTAAGGGCTTGGCTCACGAAGATATGGTCAATGCGAGAGTAAGAGCGATGGACGTGAGAGAAGAAGGTGTAATCCCTAGTTTGGGGGTACAGGAACCGCCAACTATCAATCAGTCCCAGGTCGCCCACCTGTTGTTGCGTTGCATTGGAGAAGACCCCAGTTCCCGCTCTCTGTGTACAAGAGCTGTCCAAGTCCCTATCCCACACCATATTAAAGTCCCCCAAAAGGAACAGATGTCCCTCCACAAAGTCCCCCACCCTTTCCAACAATGCCTGCAGAAAGCTATTTTGTTTAGCATTGGGTGCATACACCACCACAAATGTACACATGCGACCATACAGCGAGCCCTTCACCATCAGCCAACGGCCCTCTTTGTCACCACTCACTCCTCCAGGCTGGAAATGAAGGGAAGCCCGGAACATAAGAGCCACCCCCCTATGTTTAGTGGATGCAGATGCCCTATAAATGAGAGGGAAGTTCCTGTGTCGAAGTCTAAGCTCATCCTTCCTAGCTAGGAGAGTCTCCTGGAGACCCACCACGTCCAGATGATGGTCCGTCAAATACTTCCATAGCTTCTGGCGCTTCTGCGGGGAGTTGAGACCCTTCACTTTCCATGAGCCAATACTAACAGGCATACTCAGTCAGATGGCCCCCATGCTGTGTGCTCGCTAAGTAGACCTGCAATCGCCTGCCAACTCTACCCCGTGTCCATGCCAGCCTCCCAGATCCAGCCCCGACCCTGATTATCTCCGCCACACACCCACTCTTCCTCTTCTCCCGCAAGTCCCAGAACCCCGAGCCCCCCACAAACCAGACAGCCAACATGGAACATAGATTCCTTAGTAGGTCCCAAGATAATGACGCGCTCTGAGAGAAGTGTAGGAGAGTAGGGTCTGCAATCCTATGATCACCCAGATTTTTTGCTTTTGTTTCACTGGTTTACGACTTTCTCTGGCTGTGGGCCTGCCAATCGGACCCACAGCCTAGCTGTTCTCTCGCTAAATTGACATGTGTACCTTAGGTGCATTACCCAATTGGAACTGGGCCTCCTTGTCAGACCCTGTAACTCAGGGCATCGGTGTACCCAGGGCCTACCAGGGGCTGAAGCATGTATTATGCCACCCCTGGATGGCCATCTAAATCTGACACAACTGGCTGCACGACAGCTGGGGCAAGGTGGTGTAATCACCCTTTGCTGTAGATATAGTATACCTATATCTAACCCTAAAATGGACACCCGAATTCCTATCAGTCACTCCTATGGCAGGCCTTGACAATCCTGAAGGCAGAGTGCGTGGAATCGTGTGAATTGGCGCTCTGGCATGAGCCGAGCCCAGTTACAGCTTGCGGAACCAAGTCCCAATGGCTGTTCCATGATAACGCGTACCATATACTGCTAACTTCGGTATCTCGTTATCAAGACATGTCGAGTAAGGTGTCATACGAATCGGGATACTGACCCCTCACCAATGCTGGTGACGGGGTTAGCATTCCACCCTTCTAGAGGGACACGACATGTACGTAACTGTGAACCCCGGTTAAAGTTAACTGAAGCCTCAGCTCCACAAAATGGATGCTGCCACCACAGACACGAGTCTGACCTCCTGCTGCTGGGAGTCCTTCCAGCGAGGAGAGCTTCGACAAAGGGTTTCCTGTCCGGGGCGGTGTTCGCACCATCCCAGACAGGGTTTTTTGTATCCTGGGTAGGCAGGGCTTTACAGGAAGGTGACTGCGGAGTGGCACCCCGGTGCTCACTACGCATCTGCCGGCTAGAACCAGTTCCAGGGGCACCCCAGCCCCTGACCTGGGGAAAGTCCGGCATGGGAGAGGGGTGTAACCACCCCCCTTCCTGGTCCCACCCCTAGGGCAGGACCTAGTCACGTACCCACCCCTTTCTTTAGGATAAAGGCAGGAGCGGGGACCCTTCCAAATTAGATCATCTTTGAATCAAGAAACTACTTTCTACGGAAGGAACTCTCGACTCTTCTCAAGATTTCTCCCTTGTGGCTAAGGAGTAGTCACCCTGCATCCGCAGGCACCATCTAAGAACTCTGCGGTTTGCTGCACGTCCTTCCTCAGGAATCCGACTGCCCAGCTCGACGAGAACCAGCTTCCCTGGCACCTCTGACCTCTACCCACATCGTCAGCTCAGCTGAGATCTGTGGGTGCGACGAGACCTCGAGGGACCGGCCATCATCAGAACCTGCACGACTTCTAAACCAGCACGACCACCGAGGGATCCTCTGGTGAGTGCTTTGGGGTCAGAGAAGCCCCGACCCTGAGCAGCTCCAGCACCGAAGTTCAGCCTCCCAGCATCTCCACGATCTGCGTGGGGCCCTTCTGCTCTTTGCTGCTCACCCCGTTGTCTGGCTACTAGCCCGCTGGCTTGTGGCCTTCTCGACGACGCCCGACAACAACGCTGCTGGTCTGGTTGCTCCAGACTGGCCTTTGCTCCCTTCTGAAAGAGGAGCACCCCGGACCCTCCGGGTCCACTCAAGACGCCATTTTAGGTCCACCACGTGGCCCTGAATTTGCCAAGGCTTGTTGCCCCAATCCTGGGCCCAGCGACGCCGACCGCATCAACCTTCGTGGGACAGCTCGCACCTCCATCCTGGTCGCCGACAACGCCTCCTGGTCCGTGAGACTGCAGAGCCTAGTGTCGCCCACTCACCTAGTCGAGGTGACGATCATCCGGAGCCCTCCTGGTACCCTCTGACTACTGGCTAGTAGTTACGAACTTGGTCCCCTCTGCTTTCAGGTGTCATCGATCTCTGATCCAGGCTTGGATCTCTACGAACTATCTCCCCTGGTCGCCGGCCAGCAACTCCTTCCTTCCGGCTCCTGGTTCGTCAGCGAAGACTCACGACGTCTGTAAAGACTTATGCAGCCGCAGCCCCTGGGCTAGGTAACTTCGGCATTTCAGTGCCCGCATAGCCTCATTATCTAAGGGTCCAGAGTCTCTGTCGCTTCCGACTTACCTTATCGAGTTCGCCCGAGAACACTAAACTTTCCGTGCCCTCGGGCATTTGTGTAGATTGTGCACTTGAAGTATTTTCCTAAGAGTTTTGTTGTGTGCTTAGTACCCTGTTCTCATAAAGAGTACAGGGCTGTTGTGACTTAAAATAAATACACTGTTTATTTTCATAACACTTGTGTGGTGTCCTTTCACTTGGTGTTCAAGGGGTATGTGATGGTATAACAGCTGGCTTAACACGCCCTCTAGAGTTTAGCCCGAAGACTGCTCGTATCCACGCTACTAGGATAGCTGGTCTAAGGTTGACTTACAACCAATCACCATAAGGGTCGTTTGGACTGATGCATAGTGATCACTAGAATAGTGAGCACTGCATATCAGGCCAACTTCTCACATTGGTAGCAGCGGTTGGGATTTGAGCTGGCTGTTGATTTACCACGCGTATCCTAAGAATATCTTGTGAAAGATCGCATAAGTACTCCAGGTACATATAACTTAGCTTAGAATACTCTGAGTTCTACTGAACCAGCTGTTGTAGCTCCTCAAGGCTTAGCACACCTTGGCTACAACTCTTAGCAAGGGATCAGTAGGTAAACATATAGTGTAGGTGTTAGACGGACCGGGAGGGTCGGCCGAGGATAAGGGGAGAGGTCTCCGGGGAGAGCCGTCTCCAGCGATCGTACAGACAAGTAACTTCCCCCCCACAGACGGACACCACACAAGGGTAAAGTTCAACGAGACTTTATAGGCAATTCTTTAAGTACGATAGAATGGTACAAGGAGGTCTGGACTCAGAGGTCCCCTCGATTCTGGTCTCTGGTTTGGGAAAAGGGTAGCGGGACAGTCTTGTTACCAAAAGATGGAAATAGCTCTCAATCCTCGAGCTCGGCGTTCTAGATGATCGGGCCGCGGCGGAGCCAGCAGGTCCCGAGATGGACGAAGGAAAACGACGGTCCGCGGCGGAGCCAGCAGGTCCCGGTGAAGATGGTGGTTACAAACGGTCCGCGGCCACGCCAGCAGGTCCCGACGACGATGAAGGATACGAAGGTTACGAAGGTTACGAAGGTTGCGGCAGCGCCAGCAGGCAGGACGATGGTGCACAAGGCAGAGCTACGGCAGCGCCAGTAGTCCGTCAAGGATGAGTTCTTCTTTGCGTCTCTCGACTCCAAGATACAACTGCCTTCCTGCTCTGGAGCTGCCCCAGTTATAGGGCTGGTGTTCTTTGATGTCCGGACCCTCGCACTTGGAGGTCGGGAGGTCCGGGATGAGGGAGACCAGACACCCAGCAGGAGGGTGGAGCCAGCGCCCAGGGAGGCGATGGGCGAGCGGCACTTGGCGGGGGAGAGCCATCGACACCTCCTTCTCCCATTGACTTGCCAAGTAGCCCGCTCACCTCCTGGGTAGATGGTGGTGCCGGGATGTCTGAGGCCTGGCTAGGCCCAGGGTTGAGGTCGATCGGAGGCCAGGCGGCCTCGTGGTGGAGTGTCCAAGATGGCGCCGAGGCTGGGCGCGCGGGCCAGTAGTGGGTCGGGCCCACGAGGTCGATATGTTCAGAGGCAAGGGTCCCGGAGGGGACGTAAAACGTGCAGTGGTGGTGTGTGGCACTTGCGTGACCGGGCTCGGGCCTGGTCGGGCCGGGGGGAGAGCGGCCTTTCATGTGGCCTGTCCAACATGCGTCCCCCCCAGCTGAAGGCGGGGAGAGTCACCCATCCTCTTGGGGACTCTCCTCGTCGAGGCGGAAAAACCGGGACAGGCCATCCGCGTTGGCGTGATCTGGCCCAGGCCGGTGTTCAACAGTGAAGTCCATCCCTTGTAGGGAGATGGACCAACGTAGTAACTTCGGGTTTTCCCCCCGCATCTGCATCAGCCACTGCAGGGGTCGATGGTCGGTCTGTACCCGAAAGTGTGTACCAAAGAGGTAGGGCCGGAGCTTTTTGAGGGCCCATACCACAGCGAAGGCTTCCCTCTCAATGGTGCTCCAGCGTTGCTCTCGGGGTAGGAGTCGTCTGCTGATGAAGGCCACTGGCTGATCAAGGCCTTCGGTGTTCACTTGAGACAGGACGGCTCCAATGCCATGGTCGGAGGCATCCGTCTGGACGACGAACTCCCGGCTGTAGTCGGGGGCCTGGAGCACAGGGGTGGAACACCTGGCGGCTTTCAATTGTTCGAATGCTGTTTGACAATCTGGGGTCCAGTTGACTTTCTTGGGTTGATTTTTGGACGTGAGTTCTGTGAGGGGCCCCACTATAGTACCATAGTCTTTCACAAACCTTCGGTAATAGCCCGTGAGGCCCAGGAAGGCCCGTACCCGATCTGGCACGCGGTAGGCCCGGTGGCGGATAGGGGGGCTGTCCCCCGTGTCCACATCGTGCACACACCAGGAAGTGACACCTGGGGTGAGGGAGAACAGGCTGGCAAACTGCAACAGAAGGACTCGACACTCCTGGCGTTGTTCCCGGGTGAGGGCCTCCGAGAGTCGGACCCCATCCACGGAGCCGTCTTTCTCCCGAGTCCGTAGGAGGTCAGGGAGGGGCTCGGAGTCCTCTTCCGCCCCATTGTCTGTGGCCATCAGGAGGCTGAGTTCTGAACGCACAAAGTGGGGTTTCAGTCTGTTAGCGTGGAGGACCCGGAGGGGGTTCCGGGAAGATTCCATGTCGATGAGATAGGTGGCAGGACCCTTGCGCTCGACTACTTTGAAGGGCCCCGTCCACTTGTCTTGCAGGGCGCAGGGTTCGGTGGGGGACATCACCCATACCTGCTGCCCAGGTTCAAATTCGATGGAGGAGGCATTCCGGTCATACCACCTTTTCATGTCCTCTTGACTGGCCTCTAGGTTGGCCTTTGCCAGCTCTCTGAACCGCCGGGTCTGGTTGCGGAGGGTTAGGAGGTACCTGAAGACATCTGGTGGGTTCTTTAGAGGGGGCATTTCCCAGCCTTCCTTGACTAGGCTGAGCGGCCCCCGTACTGGGTGTCCATACAGCAGTTCAAACGGACTGAAGCCGAGGGACTTCTGGGGGACCTCTCGATATGCGAAGAGGAGGCACGGCAGCAGCACATCCCACTGGCGACGGAGGGGCTCTTCCAACCCCCCGATCATCCCTTTGAGCGTGCGGTTGAACCGCTCAACGAGTCCGTTTCCTTGAGGGTGATAGGGGGTCGTGAAGCGGTAGGTAACCCCACACTGTTGCCAGAGGGACTTCATGTATTTAGAAATAAAGTTCGTGCCTCTGTCGCTGACGACTTCTCGGGGGAAGCCCACACGGGAGAAGATCCCCATCAGAGCCCGGCCGACTACCGGGGCTGTCACAGTTCTCAGGGGAACAGCCTCGGGGTAGCGGGTGGCGTGGTCCACTAGCACCAGGATGAACCGATGGCCTTGTTTTGTACGCGGGTCCAGGGGTCCCACAATGTCTATTCCGACCCTCTCGAACGGGGTGGTGACCACGGGAAAAGGTTGCAGGGGAGCTTTTAGTTTGCGGCCGCTCTTTCCACTGGCTTGGCATGTGGGGCAAGATCGGCAATGTTGGTGTACATCGTTCCTCATTTTGGGCCAGAAGAAGTGGGTCACCAGACGACTGTAGGTTTTATCTTGACCCAGGTGTCCCGCCAGGGGGACATCGTGGGCCAGGTTTAGCAGAAAGTCTCTAAAACGGAGGGGCACCACTAGCACTCGGCTGGCCCCCAGCTCCGCGATTCTTTGCTCACTGTACAGCAGATCATTGTCCCAGTAGATCCAGTGTGTTCCGGAGGTATCCCCTGCGCTTTGGGCGAGCGCTTGCTGGCGGAGTCCCTCGAGGGAGGGACAGGTCTTTTGTTCTTGGCGAAATTGTTCTTGCGTGGGCCCCCCTTCTTGAGGCCACTGGTCGAGGTTAGCGAGGTCTGGAGGTTGAGCTGGTTCTGGGGGGACGCCATGGTCGGTGGTTTCGGCTGGGGCGACCGGAGGCGGTGGCGCCGGCCATTCGGGTTCCTCTGGTCGGGGGTTGGCACGGGCGGCCATGGACCGTGTGGTGACGCACGCCCAGTCCGGGACGCCTAACATCCCCAGGTGTTCTCTTCGTTCTACGGCTGCCCATGGAGAGCTTTCAAGGTCATTCCCCAGGAGGCAGTCTACGGGGGCATCGTCTCGGACCGTTACTTTCAACATGCCGGAGACCCCTCCCCATTCGAAAGGGACGCAGGCCATCCGACACAGACTTCCCGAGTTATCGGCTGAATGTACAGGGCAGAGAATGTTTGGTAGATACTGTTCTGGGGTCACCAGGTGACAGCGGACGGCTGTGACACTGGCCCCGGTGTCACGAAGGGCTTCGGCCCGGCGTCCATTGATGCTCACCCATTGGCTGTACTTCTGGGTGTTAGCGGGTAGGGGGACCCGCGGGACCATGTCTTTCCCCCCTAAGCATGCTAGAGCCATGGCGGCTGGCTCCCATTCTTGATGCTCCTGTTCATATTGTGGGACACCCCCGCGCCGCACGGCCACCAGCTGCTGCGTGTGTTCCCCTCTGCCTGCCTTCTGCCTCGCTGACGCCGTGGTCGCTCCCCTCTGGTTTCCCAGTTGTTTTGCCCTAAATTTGTGCTTGTCTGTTTCTGCCGTCTGCTCGCGTATTTTGCTGTTTTTCCTTGTTTTGCCCTAAATTTGTGCTTGTCTGTTTCTGCCGTCTGCTCGCGTATTTTGCTGTTTTTCCTTGTTTTGCCCGTAATTTGTGCTTGTCTGTTTCTGCCGTCTGCTCGCGTATTTTGCTGTTTTTCCTTGTTTTGCCCGTAATTTGTGCTTGTCTGTTTCTGCCGTCTGCTCGCGTATTTTGCTGTTTTTCCTCGTTTTGCCCGTAATTTGTGCTTGTCTGTTTCTGCCGTCTGCTCGCGTATTTTGCTGTTTTTATTTGTTTTGCCCTGAATTTGTGCCTGTTAATTTCTTTGTATCCCCTGTGCCGTGTCCAGTTTCCTTCCTGATTGGCCGCCTACCTCGCCGCCCTCCGCTCTCGCTTCCCGCCACCGACATTGGCCCCGCCCCTTTTTCTCTTCTGTTCCCTCCCCGCTCCCGCCTCCCAGCTGCGCCGCCCACCCGCGCACTTCGCCTTAAATGGCGACCGTGCGGACGCGCAGCGGTCACGCGCAGCGGGCGCGCCGATTGTGCGCCGAAGGCGCGCCAAAGGTAAGCCCGTCTACGCCCGTCCGCGACCGGATCACGACCAGCGCCAGGACCCCTGGCCCACGAAGACCCCGACCGACCCGCCTGACGTACTCCGCCGCCACCCTCACCGCTCTCAACACCGGCCGACTACCAGAATGCCATCAAGCCTCTCCACGATGTACCCACGGACCCTTCAGCTGCCACGCCTGCAAGTTCACCTGCATCCGGACCTGCCTCGCACCAGCACCCACCAAGCCGAACACCAGCAGTACCCACCTCAAGTGCATCCTGCTCAACACCCGCTCCATCCACAGACATGCCATCGAACTCTGGAACCTCCTCGACACCACAGCTCCAGACGTTGCCTTCCTCACGGAGACCTGGATGAACGCCTCTTCAGCTCCCGACATCGCCATCGCCATCGCCATCCCAGAGGGCTACAAGATCGTCCGGAGGGACCGAAACGCCAACCAGATGGGAGGAGGCATCGCCATCATCCACAGGAGCACCATCCGTCTCACGACCAGCACCGACAACTCCCTGACCACCGCCGAACACCTGCATTTCCAGATCCACACCAACCCGAACACCACCCTCAGAGGCACCCTGATCTACCGACCCCCTGGACCACGCACACAATTCAGCGAGGACATCGCCGACTTCGTCAGCCCACATGCCCTCCCCTCCGCTGACTACATCCTCCTGGGAGACCTCAACTTCCATCTGGAGAACAACAACGACCGCAACACCAGCACCCTGCTCGACAACCTCACCAACCTGGGACTCAAGCAACTGGTGTCCACCCCCACCCACCTCGCCGGACACACACTCGACGCTGTCTTCTCATCCAGCAAGGACATCAACTTCAGCCACACCACAGAGCTTCAATGGACGGACCACAGCTGCGTCCACTTCACCTTCAAGAAAACAACGACCCACCACCACCAGCAACAGACCGCCCGCAGAAGCTGGAACAAGATCACAGCAGACCAGCTCGCCACCTCCCTGAGCCAGCACCCTCCTGCCAGCTCAGCGAACCCCAGCCAGGCCGCCGACAACCTCACGAAGTGGATCAGCAACTGCGCGGACGAACTCGCCCCACTGAGGACCCCGCCCAGCAGACCCGGCAGCAAGAAAGCCCCATGGTTCACCGACGAACTCAAGAGCTCCAAGAAGAACTGCCGAGCCCTCGAGAAAGTCTGGAGAAGGGAACCGACACCGGACAACAGGACCTCCTTCAAACTTGCCACCCGGAAACACCACCGGCTGATCCGCGCCGCCAAGAAAACAGCATTCAAGGACCGGTTGGACAACAACGCACACAACTGCAAGGAACTCTTCAACATCGTCAAAGAGCTTTCCAACCCCAGCGCAGGAAACAACGACATCACCCCATCGCAAGACCTCTGCAACTCCCTGGCTTCATACTTCCACAACAAGATCGCGGACATACACAACAGCTTCAACAACCAACCAACGCACACCATGACCGAACAACCACCCCCCACCACCACCCTCCGCGCCTGGACCCCGATCAGCACCGAAGACACCATCCGCACGATGAACTCCATCCACTCCGGATCACCGACCGACCCCTGCCCTCACCACGTCTTCAACAAAGCCGACGCTGTCATCGCACCCCACCTGCGAGACATCATCAACACATCCCTCGACACCACCATCTTCCCCGAGAGCTGGAAACACGCCGAACTCAGCGCCCTACTCAAGAAACCAACAGCGGACCCCACCGACCTCAAGAATTACCGCCCCATCTCGCTCCTCCCGTTTCCAGCCAAAGTCATCGAGAAGACCGTCAACAAGCAGATGGCCGCTTTCCTCGAGACGAACGGATCCCTCGACCCCTCACAGTCCGGCTTCCGAGCCAACCACAGCACCGAGACCGCCCTCATCGCCGCCACCGACGACATCCGAGCCCTGATGGACAATGGAGAAACAGCGGCCCTCATCCTCCTAGACCTCTCCGCGGCATTCGACACGGTCTGCCACCGCACCCTAGTACGGCGCCTCAGCAACGTCGGAATCCAGGACAAGGCGCTGGAGTGGATCACCTCCTTCCTCGACGGGAGAACACAGAGAGTCCGCCTACCACCGTACAAGTCAGAGGCCACCGAAGTCATCTGCGGCGTCCCCCAAGGATCATCTCTGAGCCCCACCCTCTTCAACGTCTACATGAGCCCCCTCGCGGCCATCGTACGCAAACACAACCTCAGCATAATCTCCTACGCCGACGACACCCAGCTGATCCTCTCCCTGACCAACGACCCCGCCGCCGCCAGAGCCAACCTGCACGAAGGGATGAAAGAGGTAGCCGAGTGGATGACGACCAGCCGCCTGAAACTGAACTCGGACAAGACGGAGGTCCTCATCCTGGGCTCCTCTCCCTCCGCCTGGGACGACTCCTGGTGGCCTCCCGCCCTGGGCACCGCACCCAAACCGACAGACCATGCACGCAACCTGGGCTTCATCCTGGACTCCTCCCTCTCCATGACCAGGCAAGTCAACAACGTCTCCTCGGCATGCTTCAACATCCTACGCATGCTACGGAAGATCTTCTGGTGGATCCCCACCGAGACCAGGAAGACCGTCACCCAGGCCCTCGTCACCAGCCGACTGGACTACGGCAACGCCCTCTACGCCGGGACCACCGCCAAGCTCCAGAAGAGACTCCAGCGGATCCAGAACGCCTCAGCCAGACTCATCCTCGACATCCCACGAACCAGCCACATCTCCGGACATCTGCGAGACCTTCACTGGCTCCCCGTCAACAAAAGAATCACCTTCCGCCTCCTCACCCACGCACACAAAGCCCTACACGACCAAGGCCCGAGCTACCTCAACAGCCGAGTCAACTTCTACGCTCCCAAACGCCACCTCCGATCAGCCAACCACGCCCTCGCCGCCGTCCCCCGCATCCGAAGAGCGACTACAGGAGGAAGGTCCTTCTCCCACCTGGCCGCCAAGACCTGGAACTCCCTCCCGACCGACCTGCGCCTGACCCAAGACCACCTCTCCTTCAGGAAGAAGCTGAAGACCTGGCTGTTCGAGCAGTAGCGGCTCCCCCCCCCCCCAGCGCCTTGAGACCCCACGGGTATGTAGCGCGCTTTATAAGTGTCACTGATTGATTGATTGATTGATATTCTTCTTGTTCCTCCGAGATCTGTTCCTCCCCCAGAGCAGCAGCGGCTACTTGGCGGGGTCTTGGGCTCTGGTACTGGGGGCAGTTTGGGTCGTTTGCATAGTGGCCGACTCGTTGGCATCGATGGCATGTAACATTGGCTCGGTATCCCGGTCGCGCCGGGGTGCTGCCCCGGTTGGCCGGGGGGGTGGTGCTGGTAGCGGGGGCGACCGGAGCGTTGTCTCTTCCGCGTCCTTGGCCTCCTCCTCCTCCTCGGGGACGGTGCTGACCATTGTTGTTCCGGTTCTGTTCGTAGGACCCATTCCGGCCCACTCTGGTGATCTCCCACCGGTCAGCTTCGGCTGCAAGCTGCCGGGGGTCAGTTAACTTGCTGTCGAGGAGGTGCTGGCGGAGTTCAATGAAGCAATTGTTTGATAGATGCTCCCATACCATGAGATTGAACAGTTGTTCGTAGGTTGTGACCTTGCTTCCTTTGATCCAGCCCTCGAAGGCTCGGCTAAAGTAATTTACATAGTCCACCCAAGTTGTACCCGGGATGCGGGTGCAGTCTCGGAACCTCTGACGGTACATCTCGGGTGTGAGGCCATAGCGGGTGAGGAGTGCAGCTTTCATATGGTCATAGGAGGTCATCTGGTGGTCCGGGAGCTGTAGCAGGGCGTCGCGGCCCTCATTGAGGAATCTCCCCCATAGACCGGCTCCCCAGTCGCTTCTATCGATCCGGTGTGCAGTCATAGCGATTTCGTAGGCCTTAAACCATTGCTGGATGTCGTCCTCTCGGAAGTATTCTCGAACGACATCCTTGGGGATGTGTACCTTTTTCTCTGTTGCCCCTGGGGTGTGGGGTTGCTCGGACACCCCTACTTCTTTATTCTGCTTGCGTAAGTCGATCTCCGCTAATTTTTGCTCGTGTTCATATGCCAGTTTCTTTTCCTCGAGCTCCCTTTGTCTCTGTTTCTCCTCTCTTTCTTCTCGGAGACGCAGGTGCTCTAAGTTTATTTTTTGTTCGGCCAACTTAAGTTCAACGTCCATTTTGAGCCGGGCCATTTCTAGCTCGTGTAGTCGGGTTTTTTCTCGTTCCTGGATCTCGTCTTGCGAGAGACCCGTTCTTCGCTCTTCAGGGGCCGTGGTGGTTTTTGCTGCGATGCTTTGATCGGGGGTTCCGGCAGCCCCGGTTTCTGCCCAAGACTCTAGGGCATGCTTGAAGTCGTCTTTGGTACTTAGTCCGGTGGTAGCGATACCTAGTTCGATGCAGAATTGTTTTAGTTCACGATGGCTGTACTCGTCCAATTTCTCCATCTGGAATTTCTCGGTGGATCCGCTTTCTTTAGTTGTCATCGTGATTTCGTCGTGGGGTGAGCTACTCTCTGTACGATTATGCGGTGATTCGGATCGCGCCGCTGGCCACCAATGTTAGACGGACCGGGAGGGTCGGCCGAGGATAAGGGGAGAGGTCTCCGGGGAGAGCCGTCTCCAGCGATCGTACAGACAAGTAACTTCCCCCCCACAGACGGACACCACACAAGGGTAAAGTTCAACGAGACTTTATAGGCAATTCTTTAAGTACGATAGAATGGTACAAGGAGGTCTGGACTCAGAGGTCCCCTCGATTCTGGTCTCTGGTTTGGGAAAAGGTAGCGGGACAGTCTTGTTACCAAAAGATGGAAATAGCTCTCAATCCTCGAGCTCGGCGTTCTAGATGATCGGGCCGCGGCGGAGCCAGCAGGTCCCGAGATGGACGAAGGAAAACGACGGTCCGCGGCGGAGCCAGCAGGTCCCGGTGAAGATGGTGGTTACAAACGGTCCGCGGCCACGCCAGCAGGTCCCGACGACGATGAAGGATACGAAGGTTACGAAGGTTACGAAGGTTGCGGCAGCGCCAGCAGGCAGGACGATGGTGCACAAGGCAGAGCTACGGCAGCGCCAGTAGTCCGTCAAGGATGAGTTCTTCTTTGCGTCTCTCGACTCCAAGATACAACTGCCTTCCTGCTCTGGAGCTGCCCCAGTTATAGGGCTGGTGTTCTTTGATGTCCGGACCCTCGCACTTGGAGGTCGGGAGGTCCGGGATGAGGGAGACCAGACACCCAGCAGGAGAGTGGAGCCAGCGCCCAGGGAGGCGATGGGCGAGCGGCACTTGGCGGGGGAGAGCCATCGACACCTCCTTCTCCCATTGACTTGCCAAGTAGCCCGCTCACCTCCTGGGTGGATGGTGGTGCCGGGATGTCTGAGGCCTGGCTAGGCCCAGGGTTGAGGTCGATCGGAGGCCAGGCGGCCTCGTGGTGGAGTGTCCAAGATGGCGCCCAGGCTGGGCGCGCGGGCCAGTAGTGGATCGGGCCCACGAGGTCGATATGTTCAGAGGCAAGGGTCCCGGAGGGGACGGAAAACGTGCAGTGGTGGTGTGTGGCACTTGCGTGACCGGGCTCGGGCCTGGTCGGGCCGGGGGGAGAGCGGCCTTTCATGTGGCCTGTCCAACAGTAGGTAGGTGCATCACTTACACCACACTAGAAGCAGCATGTCAGACAAAGGAGGAAACTCGGAGTCTCCCCTTGTGTCAGTCGACCCTCCACAGGTCACTTCCAGATATGCTGCACTTAGCTTCCAAGAGATGCGACAAATCTGTACATCCAGGAAGCTAAAACAGGGTGAAAACCCTACCATTCCGTTTCTGATTGTTCTCTTGGAGACTTATGATGCTAGGAGGGCTGGTAACACTGACCCTTCTCATCCAGAAGGGAATATGCCCCCCCTCGAGGGAACCTTAGGTGACCCTGACATTATCCATCCCTCCGCAGAAGGTGAAGAGGAGGATGAGGATCTAGAGCCATCTGAGGACGAGGCAGACAAACGTCCAGTAGTAGTTAGCCAGCTAACTAGGGACAACTTAAGCAGGCACGAGAATGGTACTAGGAGACCCCTGGGGCCCCTCTCAGGCCAGCTTAACATTGGGAATGGACGAGTTAGGTTTCTGTCGAGAGGCTCTAATAGATCCGTTCGAACCAATGGCTCTCGAGGCTCTTCTCAAAGAGGGATGACATCCCCTCAGAGGAGAGTGTACGAAGCTAAAGTGCGGGAAGTCAATCTGAGGATCGAAAGGGAAGAACTTGCCCTGGCCAAAGAGAGACTTGCCTTTGCTAGAGAGCAAACGTTGAGTGGGAAAAACCCCACTGGTGGCAGCATTCCCCCACGGGAAAACAGGAGTTTAGACACTAGACACCTGAGTAAGATAGTGCCCCCCTTTAAGCAAGAGGATGATATCCACAAATGGATTACTGCTTTGGAGAGGGCCTGCACTGTACAGTGCGTCCCCCAGAGTCAGTGGGCAGCTATCGTGTGGCTCTCCTTTGAAGGTAAAGGTAGAGATAAGCTCCTCACTACTAGAGCTGAGGACGCTAACGATTACCAGGTCCTGAAGAACACACTGATTGATGGGTTCGGCCTAACCACTGAGCAGTACAGGTTGCTGTTCAGGGATACCCAGAAAACTCAGTCTCAGGACTGGTCTGATTTTGTCGATTGTGCCACTAAGGTTTTGGAGGGATGGTTGCTGGGCAGTAAGGTTACTGATTACACAGGATTGTATAATTTGATCATGCGAGAACAGATTTTAAACAATTGTCAGAACCAGTTGTTGCATCAGCACCTTGTCGACTCGGATCTGACCTCTCCCCAAGAATTGGGAAAGAAGGCAGACAGATGGGTCGGAACAAGGGTTAAGCAAAACCAGGGCCAGAACCAGGGTGGTCAGAAGAAAGCAGACCAGAAGGGTAAAGATTCTAAGGGTGAACAAAATGACCAGAAGTCTTCGACAGGTCCCCAACAACCCAAAGAGGGGGGGGGTCAGGCTTCCCAGAAAAAGAAGAATCAAGACGGCCAATCGAAAAGGTGGTGCCAATACTGTAAAAGTAAAACTCACTGGTTTAGTGAGTGCACCAAGAAAGGAGGGCAGACTCCTGCTACTGCAGCCCCTAAGGCACCTGTGCCCCCTAGTACAGCCAGCAGTAGTAGTGCACCTCCCAAGGGACTAGTTGGGTTAACCTTGGGTTCTGAGGGGTGTGACAACTTAGTTGGCACACTCACTCAGGCTGTCCTTGTCTGTACAGGGGATGTGGATATGTCCCCTGATGTCAGTCCCAATACTTTGGGCAAATACCGACAGACGCCTTTAATAAATGGAAGAATGGCTCAGGCCTATAGGGACACTTGTGCCAGTGTCACCATGGTGACGCCTAACTTTGTGGACCCTGGACAGATCATGCCAGGTACAGATTTCCTGGTGACCAATGCCAGCAACGTCACTACCAGTCATAGTATGGCGATTGTTGCTTTCTCCTGGGGAGGGGTAAATGGCCAGAAAAAGGTTGTTGTTAGTTCAGACCTCCCAGTGGATTGTTTGTTGGGCAATGATTTGGAGTCATCACAATGGTCAGAAGTGGAGCAGAGGACTCACATGGAGATGTTAGGCTTGCCAGCACATGTGCTTGCTGTGACTAGGTCACAGGTCAGACGATGCCCCACTGAACAGGTGCTGGATCCTGGAACAATGGACCAGACACCTTCCAAGAAGAAGAGCAGTAGGGTTAAGGCATTGCCTTCCCCCTTGCCCAAGGTTGAGGATCAGGTCTCAGAGGAGGCTGACCTACAGGAATTGAGGGAAACTGAGCCTAAAGAATTTGAACTTGATCAAGTTGAATTTCTGGGCTCAGGGGGACCCTCAAGAGAAGACCTGGGGAAGGAACAATTAGACTGCCCTTCCCTTGAACCCCTCAGACAGCAGGCTGCTGCTGAGGCTGCTGGGAACGCCACAGGTACCCACAAGGTATACTGGGAGGATGGACTCCTGTACACTGAGGCAGACAGGGTTTTGTGTATCCTGGGTAGGCAGGGCTTTACAGGAAGGTGACTGCAAGTGGCACCCCGGTGCTCACTACGCATCTGCCGGCTAGAACCAGTTCCAGGGGCACCCCAGCCCCTAACCTGGGGAAAGTCCGGCATGGGAGAGGGGTGTAACCACCCCCCTTCCTGGTCCCACCCCTAGGGTAGGACCTAGTCGCGTACCCACCCCTTTCTTTAGGATAAAGGCAGGAGCGGGGACCCTTCCAAATTAGATCATCTTTGAATCAAGAAACTACTTTCTACGGAAGGAACTCTCGACTCTTCTCAAGATTTCTCCCTTGTGGCTAAGGAGTAGTCACCCTGCATCCGCAGGCACCATCTAAGAACTCTGCGGTTTGCTGCACGTCCTTCCTCAGGAATCCGACTGCCCAGCTCGACGAGAACCGGCTTCCCTGGCACCTCTGACCTCTACCCACATCGTCAGCTCAGCTGAGATCTGTGGGTGCGACGAGACCTCGAGGGACCGGCCATCATCAGAACCTGCACGACTTCTAAACCAGCACGACCACCGAGGGATCCTCTGGTGAGTGCTTTGGGGTCCGAGAAGCCCCGACCCTGAGCAGCTCCAGCACTGAAGTTCAGCCTCCCAGCATCTCCACGATCTGCATGGGGCCCTTCTGCTCTTTGCTGCTCACCCCGTTGTCTGGCTACTAGCCCGCTGGCTTGTGGCCTTCTTGGCGACGCCCGACAACAACGCTGCTGGTCTGGTTGCTCCAGACTGGCCTTTGCTCCCTTCTGAAAGAGGAGCACCCCGGACCCTCCGGGTCCACTCAAGACGCCATTTTAGGTCCACCACGTGGCCCTGAATTTGCCAAGGCTTGTTGCCCCAATCCTGGGCCCAGCGACGCCGACCGCATCAACCTTCGTGGGACAGCTCGCACCTCCATCCTGGTCGCCGACAACGCCTCCTGGTCCGTGAGACTGCAGAGCCTAGCGTCGCCCACTCACCTAGTCGAGGTGACGATCATCCGGTGCCCTCCTGGTACCCTCTGACTACTGGCTAGTAGTTACGAACTTAGTCCCCTCTGCTTTCAGGTGTCATCCATCTCTGATCCAGGCTTGGATCTCTACGAACTATCTCCCCTGGTCGCCGGCCAGCAACTCCTTCCTTCCGGCTCCTGGTTCGTCAGCGAGGACTCCCGAAGTCTGTAAAGACTTATGCAGCCGCAGCCCCTGGCCTAGGTAACTTCGGCATTTCGGTGCCCGCATAGCCTCATTATCTAAGGGTCCAGAGTCTCTGTCGCTTCCGACTTACCTTATCGGGTTCGCCCGAGAACACTAAACTTTCCGTGCCCTCGGGCATTTGTGTAGATTGTGCACTTGAAGTATTTTCCTAAGAGTTTTGTTGTGTGCTTAGTACCCTGTCCTCATAAAGAGTACAGGGCTGTTGTGACTTAAAATAAATACACTGTTTATTTTCATAACACTTGTGTGGTGTCCTTTCACTTGGTGTTCAAGGGGTATGTGATGGTATAACAGCTGGCTTAACACGCCCTCTAGAGTTTAGCCCGAAGACTGCTCGTATCCACGCTACTAGGATAGCTGGTCTAAGGTTGACTTACAACCAATCACCATAAGGGTCGTTTGGACTGATGCATAGTGATCACTAGAATAGTGAGCACTGCATATCAGGCCAACTTCTCACAAGAAGTACCAGCAGTTAAGGCCAAATCATCAATCTTTCCAACACAACAACACACCTCACACGCATCTTCCGGTCGCCACCACCCTTCCGTCCCCCCCTGCCCCGAACCCCAACTCCCCCCCTGTGCACCCCTCCCCCTCCCCGCAAACAGAACAATAGGAAATAACTCAAGGCACTGAACCTGAATATTGTACTCAGCAGTTCCAGTAGACCATAGTTCGTAAGGGCCCCTCTGGACTGGAATCGGGGTAGGGGTATCAACTTAGTAACCCCCAGGGCCACGGTCCGGGGTGTCTTCTCCAAAAGTACAACCGAACCCCCGGGACCATAGGGCCAGTGCCCCTCCGGCGCCGAACCACCAGCGGTTCAGGGATCATGCCGCTCCAGAGCTTTGCTGAGAAACTGCAAGCATGGCTGAGGCCATCGAAGCCACCGCATCTCCCTTTCCTGCAAGATAGCAGCGCGATCCGGCCGCCTCCGGTCCAGAGACACACCCACTCTGTGCCAGGAGGATGACCAACGTCGTCTCCTGGAAGGTGAGGTGTGCGCCTCTTGGGAGGGTGTGACATCATCCAGGCCCAAAAGATCCTTCGCCACCTGAAGAGAGCAAATCTGCGCCAGCCTATTTTGCCAGCGAAAGATGATACGGAAAGGATGGCCCCATGAGTATTAGATGATGCGTTCCCGCAGTAAGGATGTCACCGGACGGAACTCCCTCCTCTTCTGAAGTGTCGATGCCGCCAGATCCTGGTAGAGCTGCGGACGATGCTCCCTGAATTGCAAAAACGGGATAGCTCTGGCCTTCCGCAGAATGCGCTCCTTTACCTGGAAGTCGTGCACACAAACGAGGATGTCCGGAGGGGGTCCCCCTCCTCGCCTGGGCAACCCAACTCTATGCACTCTGTCCATTCTTATGTCCTGGACATCCTCCTCATCTAGAATCTGCAAATAAAAGGCCTGGACATAGCCACGCAAGTCCCCCGCTTCTCCATCCCATGGGACCGCACGAATGCGGATATTGTTCCTTCGTGAACGGTTCTGTAAGTCTTCCGTGTGGGTCTGCAGGTCCAAATTCTGTTCCGTGAGACGGATGATGTCTTGCTGCAGCTGGTGCACGTCGTTCGCTACACTCAGGTCGTGATCTTCCAGCGTCGCTACCCGTTCGCCAATGCCATCCACATCTCTCCGTACCTGCCGGAGATCCGATGCCAGTTGAGCGCGGAGTTCAGAGATGTCCTCTTTAATGGAGGCGAATAGCTCAGTCATGAAGGCCTTGGTGGCAGGTGCCTCATCATCCGACTGCTTGGACGATCCACTGGCTCCGGGAGAAGCTGGCTGCTGCGAAGATTTAGAGGCACCATCTTTCCCTGGTCTCACCTTACGAAGCGTGTTGGACATCGTGGAGCTCTTTTCGCGGCTCGAGGCCAAGGCGCCCCCACACTCCTCCGGACTGAAGAGCGGAACGCCGCTATGGGTTCTCTGTACGGCACCCCCCTCTAGTCGACCCCACCAGGGGTTATGACTTCTCCCCCTCTGCCAGAGAACACCGCCAAGCTCCTTGCTGCAGGTGGTACCTGTACGGAGGCTCCTCCAACGCACACTCTACTCCAATAGAAGAGGGGGGATCAAGCGTTGCGAGTTCCCGATGCTGATCCAGTCATAAGCATCCAGAAGCAATGCAGGGCTCCCCCCCGCATCCAACCCAGTTCGTGGATGAGCGGACTAGGCCACCGCCCAGCCCAGATGGCGCAGCAGACGGCTCCCGCCAGGAGGGTGCTCCTTCAACATGCAGTACTGCACCCCCGGCAGTGAGCAGCTCAAGGCCGCAGAGTGCGCAAAGTCCGGTCCGTCCTCGCTCCACTGCAGCCGGCCCCACCACCACCTGAAGTCAAAGAGCCCAGCTCCACTTCACCATAGGCCGGGGAGTCTCAGGCCTCGGTTCCATGGCTCTCGCAGTGTCCCTTCTCACCCCCTCCGGAGGCTAAAGCACATCCCCCAGTAGGAGAAATAGTCCGGCCGGGCGGCCAGTGCAGTTCGGCCTAAGAGGCGGCGTGGGCAGCACCGCCACCCTTGCCCCCGGTGGGTCCCTGGTTACCAGACTCCCCAGCGGCTATTCTCCGGCCTCCTCAGGGCACCCGGGGCAGCCGCCCCTCCCTGGTAGCGTATCCCAGCGTCTGTATGCAGTGGATGCGACCAGAAAGCCCCAAGGCTGCTGCGGCACTTCACACAGCCGGGCCTGTGGCGCTGCGGAGCCTAAGGTCCGGCCCCTCCTCCAAGCAAGGCCGGTGCTCGCTAGGCCGGAATCCGCCTCACCTCCACCAGCGGTTCCAGGCGCCGTCGAGACTCGCCGGCAGCACCGGGTCGAAGCGCTCAATGTCGGGTCTGGTTCACTCCGCCACCGGCTGCTCCAAGCTCCACTCGGCCCAGCTGGCAGCCCGGACCGCACTCCACTGTGTCAGGCCTGACGCCTCAGCTTCCGTTCTCCGGCCACCACAGGATTCCCGGGGGTAGCCGCCCCTCCCCCGAAGGCGCGTCTCAGCCCCCACAGGCAGCAGGCGAGACCGGGGAGACTCGAGGCTGTCGCGGCACTCCGCCCCGCAGAGTCCGGGCGCTGTAGATCGCAAGGCCGGCCCATTCTTCAAGCAAGGCCGGTGCTTCCAAGACCGGAATCCGCCGCTCCTCCACCGGCTGATGCAGGCGCCTCACAGTCCCGGCGGAAGCGACGGACCGCACTCCCCGGTGTCAGTGACCTCCGCTGGTCACTGGGAGTCGGACAGCACCCCGGGACCGATGCTATACAAAGCTGAGCTGGGTTTGGCGCCGGAGGGGACTCGAAAGAGCGTCCTACTCCGTCGCCATCTTGGCCACGCCCCCGGCTTCACTTGCTTTTTAAACTGGTTTCACATACCTTTTAACTGAATTCTCATACCTTTTTAACTGATTTCACATGCTTTTTAACTGCTTTCACATATTTTTAACTGCTTTCATATACTTGTAACTGATACTTTTTGAATGGTTACACATACTTTTAACTGGTTTCACAGACTTTTTAACTGATACTTTTTAAATGGTGTCTCATACTTTACTGGTTACACATACTTTTTAACTGATTTCACATACTTTTAAACTGATTTCTCATACTTTTTAAGTGGTTTCACATACTTGTAACTATTTTCACATTCTTTTGAACTGGTTTCACATACTTTTTAACTGGTTTTGCATTCTTTTTAACTAATAATACTTTTTAAGTGGTTTCACATACTTTTTAAATGGTTTTACCGACCTTTCAACTGATTTCATCTACCTTTTAACTGATTTCACATACTTTTTAACTGATACTTTGTAAATGAGCTCACATACGTTTTAACTGATTTCACATTCTTTTAAACTGATTTCTCATACTTTTTAACTGGTTTCAAATACCTTTTAACTATTTTCGTATACTCTTAAACTGATTTCTCATACTTGGTTTAGCATACCTTTTAACTGATTTCACATTCTTTTTAACTTGTTTTGCATACCTTTTAACTGATGTCACATTCTTGTTAACTGGTTTCAAATACTTTTTAACTGATTTCACATACTTTTCAACTAATTTCACAAACTTTTCAACTAAATTCTCAAATGTTATAAGTGGTTTCACATACCTTTTAACTGATTGCACATTCTTTTGAACTGGTTTTGCATACCTTTTAACTGATTATACAAATATTTGAACTGATTTCACATTCTTTTTAACTGGTTTCATATATCTTTTAACTATTTCACATACCTTTCAATTGATTTCACGTACTTTTGAACTGAATTCTTATACTTTTTAACTGGTTTCACATACCTTTTAACTGATTTCACATTCTTTTGAACTGGTTTTGCATACCTTTTAAGTGATGTCACGTTCTTTTGAGCTGTTTTTACATACCTTTTAACTGTTTTCACATACCTTTTAACTGAATATACAAATATTTTAACGGATTTCACATTCTTTTTAACTGGTTTCATATATCTTTTAACTGTTTCACATACCTTTTAATTGATTTCACGTACTTTTGAACTGATACATTTTAACTGAATTCCCATACTTTTAAACTGGTTTCACATATGTTTCAGCTGATACTTATTAACTGAATTCTCATACTTTTTGACCGATTTCACATATTTTTAAACTGATTTCTCATACAAGGCACCTTGCTGCTCTGACCAGCCACGGAATGAGCAGGTAAGAGCGGTGGGGCTGGGTTGGGGGATTCGACACACAACCACAAGGGAAAATTAAGTAAATAATTATTTTACTCTCATTGTCGTCTCTCAAAATGCCCCCTGGCTCCTGCCCAACCACTCTTACGTGCATGGTCCGTGGCTGGCTCTTACCTACTCCAATGTAAAAGGGCAGGAATGCACCATATTTATGCAATACGGTGCATTCCTGTCCCCCCCCCTGCTCTGGTGCACAATGTGCTGTCTAGTGCCACAACAAGCACCCTTGCACCATGGTGCAAGGGTGCCTGCATTGCGGGCTGTAGTGTTTTCGTGCAGGAGGTGGCACTTTTATGCGCAAAAACAACTCTCTGAGGCGTTTTCCTTCTTCTATGTATGCTGAAAAATGCAGCTCACATAGAAAGAGGAAAGAATGAGGAGAAAAAAAATATTTCTCCTCGTTGCACCTCATCTTGTTAGGCGAAAGGATTTGGTACTTCCTCAGGTGTACATGATTAAGTAACTCTGGGGCAGCATCAAAACCCATTGTTGTTGCATGGGAAAGCCCACCGCAGCACCCACGGAACGCCTCCCAGCTGCATAGTTAGACAACGCAGTGACTTGCGCTGCTTTGTTTAACTCCATATCTATGAGGCCATTCAAAGCCACACAAAGTATGGCCTCATAGATAAGGTTGAGAGATTTGCACTGCTGAGCGGCACAAGCCTTTCATAATAAGCCCAGAGGTGTTTGGTAAAGTGTTAGATGCCATCTTACCATGACCTCGGACTGTGGACCGCTGGTCCTGTCATTTAGCAAGGGTGTCCTAGGAGTATCTTCCTTGATCCATAGTTCAAGGTCTGGGCTAGACTATGACCCTAGTCAAGGCCTTGTGTAGTAGGTGGCAGTATTGAGGCTCTGAAGCTGTATGATATGAACCAAACAAATTAAAGGCCCTGTCCAGCCAGGGCTATTGCTATTGAACAATATTTCCTAATAGTGAACTAATGGTATGCAGTCCAGTTAAAAAAAAGATGTGGAAACACACAGAGGAGAAGGTTCCAGCACCCTGTGGGGGTGGGGGGGCATCAGTGGAGATTGTTAACCTCAAGTCAGTGAACTCACGTCCATCCTCGACAGCCTCCGGCCTCCGTCCCGCTGAGATGGCTCTGGATACAGTCCACTGTCACTGGGAAAGAGGTGCCTGACAGACTGTATCAGAGAACCCAGTCAGCTATGATGGGCCTGCACCTTGTCCTAGTCTCTCAGCAGCCCTGGGTGCAAAAGGAGACAGCTCTGTGGGTTAAAGCCAAGACTGCCAAGAAAATATAAAACCAACAAAGTGCCCCCAACGAAACAAACCGGAGATTCCCACCCGCAGAAACAATGCTGGTTCTGAAGACAAAGTCCATTGAACCCCACTTAACCTGGCCATTGGGGCTCCAGTGGTCGATGCCAGCAATTCTTCCTGAATACTGTGTCTATTTCCAGTCACAACTGGGAGGCAACTGGTCACAGGCTTTGGAGTTCTTTCCTGGTACGCCCCTTAGAATACACTTGTGCCTTTCATCTCCAACATCCATGGGGCCCTCTGGCTCAAGAGGTGATTCCAATGGATAAGAATCAGGGTGATCAGTGGCAGCCACTCTTCTTGTGAGTTAGATATCTTAGTTTCACTTCCTGTGACCTGGGCAGCAAGGTCATGGGCCAGTTCCTCTCCACACCAGCATAGTACAGCTTCTACTTCTTCCAAGAAAGGTGGCAGCATCAGGGGTCCTTGCAGAGTCCTGCCTTTCTTTCACCCAGTGCTTAATTTGTACCAGTGGTTTATGGTGCTCGGCACCAGCATTTAATTATCAACACCGGCGCTTTTGACAGTCTGCCACGAGGTGGTGGTGTCTGGCTAATTTAAACAACAAGTAATCATTAGTTCAATATACCTTAAAAATGACTATTACCCGTCTCCGAAGCCATTCTTGTAGATTTTGTGGCCTGAAATAATCCAAATTGACACATTTGTGGGAGTGTGATGGTTAGCAGTTGTGTTGTTACTATCATTGGCAGCATAGCTGGGGAAATGTGTGGTGCAAGTTGCATTGGCCTCCTGACGAGGGCCCTGGCACTTATTTATTTTTTACACATTTAGCACTGTTCCCACCCTTGAGGAAAAGAGCCACTGCCAGACCCTATTCATATCCAGACACCCCTCTGTGTTTCTTCGGAGGAGTACAGACCCAGGCCCCAAAAGGCCAGTATTTATTCACAGCAGCAGCTCTGATGGGGTACCAGAGCTAATCAATGAAAACAACAGGAGGCCATCTAAGCTGCATTTAATGAGCTCCTATGCAGATATTTATTGGGACTAGACAGCAGGCCGAAGCCTGTGTGATACAGATCAGACAGAAAGAGGGGCCTGAAGTGCCATGGCAGTGGGCTGTAGGCAAACAACAAAGGGGGGGACATGTGGTGTACCCTCCAGAGCTGCAGACTGTGGAGCTGGGGAACCAGGTTTGAGTCTCGGAATCGTCTCAACATCCTGTGATTCTGGCAAATCACTTTATCCCCCTGTGCCTACCAAAAAATGAATGTGTCCTTGTGTAATGTAACCGGTGCTCAAATAAAGCTCTCCAGTACCTTCAAGTCGAGTCGAGATCTCGCTATATAAAACTGCTAAATAAAACATGACCCCCCACCAAAGGACACTGTAACCATCTATGGCAGGACACCTTGCTAGGGAAAGGAATGCCAAGGCCAGCAGGGATCTCAGCAGCCTTGCATAAAACCATCCTTCAGTTTGTGTTCACATCCTCCCTGCAAGTAGCACCCCATGTACATATACCTTGCACTCACGACTCAAACAGATACAAGTGAAGATCCCTCTCATGGGAGACTGGCATGAACCTTTAGCCAGGGGCGGTTGTTATGCATCACCCCAGGAAGGAGACATTAATCTCCCTTCACCTCCAGCCCCACAAACCCTGGTTAGGGAGGAAAGTAGTCAGCCTTTTAAAAGTGGATGCACTTTGGGAACCCACCTCGAGCTCTGAGCACCTCACTGGGGCCTGGGTCCTTATACCAGAAAGGACTGACTATGAGGTTGCTTACATAAATGTACTCTTTATTATTTTCCCTGCAGACACGGTCATCTATCTCTGTCTCTCACTCTTGCCTTCCAGGTCTTCCATCAGTCCCTCTTTGTCTGTTTCTTCTTAAAGCCAATGGTACATTTCAAGAAGGAGCAGGACTTAATTCTTGAGGTCTGTTTAGAAAAAAACTCTTCATAAGACAAGTAATTAATGGTTTCAAATTATTCAAAACCGGACCTCTGCATACCTTTAGGGCGACCTATTGAGCTCTTAGAGTAGCTGGAGCTAATCTCAAAGGAAAGCCATCTGACAAAAAATCCAATACCCTCATAGGATTGACCGAAACTAGGTCCCATAATTTGCCTGTGTTGGAAAATGAGGCAGCATCTGTGAGGCCTGCACAAATAACATGACTACATTTGTCCTTCACTGGGAACCAAGCACCCTAGGGCAGCGCCTGACTCTCAGAGGGTAGCATTGCAGAGCAGTATGAGGCTTACTCAAGGGAGGTGGTGTGGGCTAGTAATCTCCATTTGCAGGTGCGCAAAAATAACATTCAATAATTGATTGTCCAGTCTGTACATTGCTTTATAAAAGTAAGCGTACATTTATTAAACACACACACCACTCAATACTTTACACCAATTTACAAATAAACATAAGCTGTTGGAATTACTTTGTGACATTGCATGACATCTCCATCCCTCCCTCAGGGGGGGTAGGGTCTAGTGCAAATAATCCCATGTAAGCACATCATCTTGCCCCCAATGCAGTTAGTGGATCATAGCCTGGGGCATGGACCCTGCGCACTGGCACCATCCCAGTGGCGGCCCACCCCTTTACGTCAACCAGCATTAAAAATGGGTACACTTGCCTTGGTGACACATAACCCTGACTGAGCATCTCTTACTGACCATAAAGTATGCACCTCTACATTTTAAAGGCTAACAGTCTGGGTTGTTCCTCACCTAACAGCAGCAGCAAGAATACATGTTTAAGCACTACTTTAGAATGATAGTACTCATAACATTTGGATATCATTAAAAATGCATTGCAATCACAGTCCCTCTATAAAAATTAACATTAGTAAAAGCATTTCTTGTGCAATTACACCTCTTCACCTCCAGGGGATGTCCTCTTCCAGACATCCACCCCTCAGCCCTTCACTCCTTGAGGCAATTATGAAAACACCTACAACTGAAGAACAAGAACAAAAGTTCCAGCCCAGAAGGTGATAACTATTGGCTGAGCCCTTGAGGGGTTATTCCTTTGAAATCCTTAGGAAAAAATAAATAAATAACTCACTAGAGTCACTCCGCTACCCTCATGTTCTGCTGAAGTGCAGAGATGCCCCTTCGGGGTCGATTCTAGCTCTATAAAAACAAACAAATCCTCAGGAAACTTAGGGTGACATGTCTCTTCGTGCTGGGGGAGACTGCACTTCTCCAGCAGCTCCCCTCAGCACCGTTTCATCATTGAGTGTGACCCCCCTCCTCTGGGGGGCCACCATGCACCAAAACGGCAGACTTCCAAATGCCTGGCAAGGCATTATGGGGCGATTGTGCTCCTGTTCTGCGCATAATAGATGAGCGGCTCTCCCGCTGTGCCGGGGTGAGCCGTGCTGGTGAAGCCAGCGACTTCGCCGTCTTCCTGGCCTTGGTGGAGGGTCAGGTCCCACTCGGACCCCCAGGTAATGTGATGAGGCTCAGGGAGCCCACCCCAACTGCTCTGCGGTTTTCTGGGGCCCGGTCCCACCCGGGCCCTGTGCAGCTCCTCCTCTTCATGACCAGGGTTCCGCTCCCACCCAGGACCCCGGCATGACTTCTTCGTTGGAGGGCAGCCGGGGAGCCCACCGCCGGCTACCCCCGCCGGCTCCACGCCTGGCCAGCACTCTTCTGTGAAGTCGCGGGTGCCGGTACCTCTCTTCGGGTCTGCGGGCTCCGGCGGGCAGATGCTGGAGGTCCTGCGGGTCCTCCTGGACCTCGGGGGAGTGCGACAGCACTCCCCCCACCTTTTTCCCTCTCATCGAGGCCCGGGGATGGGGTCCCGGGCCCCTCCTCCTCCACACAGGGGGTCCCGGATGGGGTCCCGGCCCCCGGACATGTTTGGGGGGGTGACGGCGCTCCCCTGCAACCAGCATCAGCGGAGGCCAGGGTGGGATCCTGATGCCCCTTGGCCATTTTCACGGGGAGCACGACAGCGCTCCCTGACTTTGCTTCGGGCCCAGAGATTGGGGCCCGGGCTCCAGGGCACATTATCACGGGGGAACCCGGTGGCGCTCCCCCGCCCCCTTCCTTCTCATCACTGGGGGCCAAGGTGGGCTCCTGGCCCCCTTCTGGCAACTTCACGGGGGCGCGACGGTGCCCCCGACTTTGCTTCCTCCTGGGGCAGCCCCCAGGACCTGACCCACCCCGGGGGCATCTCTGAGACCTGTGGCGGAGCCCTACGAGCTTCGTCGTCGGTCTTCTTAGGGGTCAAAGGTCGCTGTGAGAAAGAACCCCTTCGGAGACGTTATGACACTACAACCCCCAGAATGCCCCACCGGACAAAAGCGAACTCCTCCACAGCTGGGGAATCGGAAAACATCAACTTCTCCTGTTTCTTCACAGAGGATTCCGGAGCCAGGAGGAGGAGCTGAACCCGGAAGAAAATGCGGGACACCAATAAAGACTGACACGACCCAGGAAGAGGCGTCTTGGACCAGCGGGGAGGCGGAGCTGAATACGGAAGAAGACGCGAGCGTGGAGGACGCCGAGGATCGGAACCGGGAGCAGCGAGCCAAGGGCCAGGACAACGTTCCAGACATCGAGGAAATGGGGTAAACCGAAGAATCCTGGTCGGAGGAGTGGTGGTATCCCCCGGAGGACGCTGGAGAGCGTGCTGTGACTCTGGAGAGTTACGGCGGGGCCGGTGAGTGACACGGTACCTGGGAACTGTTACGGGAGGCGGGAGGTATCTTTTGTATGCGGGTGAGGGGAGGGAGTACAAGTGGGGAATTGTCACCTTAAAGTACGTGCATGCTCCACAGTCCCTTACTCAGCCCTCAGCAATCCTATTGTCTTACTCTTCTGTTTGCACTGGTTTTTACCTAAGAGTTGACCTACTGCCCCCTCAGACTTTACTTCACGGAGTATTCCTTTACCCTTCCCTCACGCCTAGTTCTTAACCCCTCACTTCCCTTTCGTTTCTACTGAGCACTACCTGGTGTAGGGGTCGGTTGAACATTGTTGACCCAGAACACTGACAGGTCCCATTCTTTCTCTCCTTCTGGTGAGCCTCCGGGTGAAGATACGCCACGGACGCCTCAACAGCCCAACCACCTCGTTACCCAACCGAAGAGGGCAGACTAACGCTGGCATCGTCATCTATTCCCTCAGGAAGCGAGAAGACCCCAGAAGAAGAGACTTTTGATCTGTGTCAACTGTTAATAAAGAGACTCCTATTCGCCAATATATCCAGCCTCCACGTCTGTATATCCGCCCTGCCCTCCCACAGTCGCATACCTTTCAGGGGACATATCTCAGCCCCTGGTTGTCCGATCTGCCCCATTTATGCGTCTTCTTGCTCCTGGTGGGAGCACTCTCCTTCGCCCTCCGGGTCTCCAAGAGGGTGCATTCTGCAGGGAGCGGTCTTACCTGGCTCCCTGTGCCTCTCTTCTCCCTGCACCTGCTTCTGCGCACAGTCCTGGGCTCTTCTTCTGGTGCGGTTCAGGGCCTGGGGGGCAGTCAGGGGTGTTTTCCTTCCAACTGCCCATTGCCAGGCTCCAGCACCTTACGCCTCAGCAGACCACACCCCAGAGAGAGCTTCTCTTCCTGTCCAAGCACTTTTTAAAAGTTGAGTAGGGGCTGGCAGGAACTCTCTGTTGGTCCTATCAAACAGCGACACATCACTTCCCTGCCCCTGCTCCCTCCTCCTTGTCCAGCTTCTGAGTTTGTTCAAAATGGTGTTGTCCAGTGTCTCTGGCCACATGGCCTCTGAAACCCAACTCCTTCCCCCCTCACTCCCTTCCCTCCTTGGTGCAGCCTGGTGCCTGGCACCCAGTGACGGCTGCTAATGGATGACCCTTCAGCTCCACCCATCTTCTCTTCCTGGAGAGGAGGCCTTAGCTTGTGGAAGAAAGGTTATCAATCTATCCAACTGAGGTCAATCTTCAGCCTGGGTCTGGTCATGGCTGGTTCAGAGAAATATGACAGTTCTGTGTGACCCAAAAGCAGTACAAATATGACTTTGGACTCTGCAGAATACTTCTTTTCACATCCGCTACTGTGGACTTTAGTGCATGCCTGGAATCTGTAGGCCTTATGGAAGTTTCCCTAGCCCAGTGTACTATAGGTACCCAGGGCATAGGTGTATCCAAGACCTACCAGGGGCTGCAGAATATCTTTTGCCACCCCTGGCTGGCTATCCAAACTGGCACAACTGGCTGATCACTCAGCTGGGGCAAGGTCGTGTAATCACCCCTTGCTTAGATATAGTATACCTGTATCTAAACCTATATCTGGACACATATATACCTATAAGTCACTCCTATGGCAGGCCTTAACAATCCTGGAGGCAGGGTGCTTGGTTTTATGTGAGATGGTGCTCTAGCATGAGCTGAGCCTGTCTGCAGCTGTCGGGACCAACTCCCTTAGCTGTTCCAGGATATTGCCATACCATATACTCTTAAGTGCATTATAATCCTCGCGGTTACTTGCTAACTTTGGTTTGGCTTTATCAAAACATGTCGTGTAAGGTGTCATACGCTTTGGAATACTACCCCTCGCTAGTCCTGGCGACGGGGGTAGCATTCCACCCTTCTAGAGGGAGAAGACTTGTTACTTTGCTTAAACGTGGTTCAATCTAACCAAAGCCCCAGCATCACAAAATGTATGCTGCTGCCACAGACACGAGTCTGGCCTCCTGCTGCTGACCGAAACTCCGGCAGGGGAGGCCTGGGCAATAGATATCCTGTCACAGGGAGGTGTTACACCACCCCAGACAGGAGATAGTGGATTGTAGCAGGGAGGGTTGAATGAAACTAGACACTGCCTGGGGAGCACAAGGCTTCTCATGCATAGTCCAGTTCAAACCGGTGCTGGGACACCCCAGCCCCAGCTCTGGCGTGAAACTGGACAAAGGGAAAGGGGTGTAACCACCCCCTTCCTGGGTTCCACCCATAGGAGTGACCTAGCAGGTAATCCAGCCCCTTGATTTGGAATAAAGGAAGGAGCTGTGCCCAGGAGCATTAGATTATCCTGAACGAAACTTTGATACAGAACTCTGGACCCTTCGACATCCTACTCGACGTGGAAGACTGAAGAATCTCCCTTGTGGTCAAGGAGTGATCACCCTGTGCAAACAGGCACCATCCAGCGCCCAACGGTTTGCTTTGTTGCAGTTCCCGCCAGAACTCGAGCGACAGAGATCAACAAGACCCAGCTTCCCTGACTTCTAACAGCCCGATCCACAGTCTCAGCAAATCTGAGACCCGTGGAGGCGACGTGAAGCGTGGAGCTAGCCATCTTGGAAAGACTGCAAAGTGCTGACCGTGCAGCTCCCGAGGCACCCTCGAAGCTGTGCATTGGGGTTTGAGAAGCCCCAGCCCCGAGCAGCTTGTGCACCGAAGATCCCCCCTCCACACTTATTGAATGCTGTGTGGGGCCCTTTTGCATTTGCCTGCTCGACGCGTTGGTCCGGTCGCTTGCCCGTTGGCTAGTGGTCCCACAACCGACGAACCTTTGAATTTACACTACTAGTCTGATTGCTCCAGACTGGCCCTCGCTCCCCTGAAAAGGAGCCACCGCTCTGACCTTGCTGGTCCGAGTAAGAAGCGATCTTCCAATCCTGTGTGGGTTGCATTTGCCAAGGCCTGTTAACTCCGATCTGGAAGTCGACACCGCCGACAGCGAGAGCCTTTGTGGGACAGCTCGTGCTCCACTCCTGGTCATCGTCGATGCCCCAGAGTCCATGTGGCAGTGGAGACAAGCTTCACGACAACCACCTGATTGCGCCCGACATCGCCTGGTTCCTTCCTGGTTCCATCCTGGTCACTGGCTAGTGACCCAGACTCTGTCCCCTCTGCTTTCAGGTACTCTACATCTTCGATCCACCCTTGGATCCAACCGGACTCTTCTCTCCTCGCCGCCTGCAGCATATTCATCTCCAGGCTCCATAGATCTCCACGACGAAACCCGACACACTTTGGCACCTATGCACCCGCTTCCTGTGGGTGAGGTAACGATCTAACACCGCAGCTCCTGTAGTGGTTTACACCTCTAGTGTCCTAGTTTAAAGTGTGGTAATTCTATTCCGGTCGGAAGACTTCCAAAACAGTAACTCTTTACCTTTTACACGCCATTGACTTTGCATTGGTGCATGCGTGTGCTTTAGGCACTGCACCCGTGTCTCGCGGGCCTCTCCCGACTTCATCACCGTTAGTCCCGAGTAGTCCCAGTGATTCACAACGCCCTAGGCCTTACCATTGTTCAAGAGGTGGTACTTATACCACTATTTTAGGATATGGTTTGAGTGGCAACCGGGCCTATCCAATATTGTACAACTTTTGAATGTTTAACTGTGCTTTTGTTTAAACGCTTGTGCCTCTGCACTCATAAAGAGTACAGAGGATTATTCTAGTAATAAATACATATATTTTTTATAATATATAACTTGTGTGGTGTCCTTTCATTTGATATTACAGGATTGCATGTGATAAAACAGCTGGCTTCACATGCCCTCTTGAGTTTAGCCTAAGACTGCTTAGTCCATGCTACCCCTAGGATAGCTTGTCTATAAGGTTGACTTTACAACCAACACCATAAGGGATTGTTTGGACTGATACAAGGTGCCCACGGAACTGTGGACATCATACATCAGGCCAACTTCTCACAGGGAGTACCTAGAAATTGTTTGCGATTTGGAAGGTTTTGGAGCAGTGGGTACCAGGGTATGCTACTAGCTCTTTTTCCTGTCCATCTCACCCTCCCTCGCTCTCCGTCCGCACCCAATTTTCTTCTTCTCTCCCTCTTTCTCAGCCTTTCCTGCTCCCTCTCACTCACACTCTCCATTCTACAGCTTCTTCCTCTTCTTTCCAACCTGATTTTTTCATCATCCCTCCCTATTTCCTACCCTCCCCTGCGTCCATAGTCTCCCTTTCTCTACTCCCTCTTTCCCATCTATCTCCTTCCAGCCCTTTCGCGCTACCCCCTCTCCATACCCTCTTCCTCCAGTCCCTTTCCTCTCACCTTCTCCTTTCTGGCTTGAATCCACCCTTTCTTTGCCTTTAGGCATTCCTCCCTCTCTCCTATTCTCTCTCACTCTCTCACTCTCACTCTCCCACTCCTAGACCTTACCCTGCAACTCTGTGTCTCTCTCTCACTAGCTTTCTCTCTCTGTCATTGCTACTCGGTCTTTCTTGCTCCTCTCCCCTGCTCTCTCTCTCTCTCTCTTCGCTTCTCGGTCTCTCTCGCCCCTTCCCCTGTCCCCCCCCCCCCCCCCTCCGTCCCTCCCTCTCTCCTCTGCTCTCTCTCTTCCCACCGCTCTCATTGCTTCCCCGCCTCTCCTCTCTCCTCTCTCTCTCTCTCTCTCTCTTCTCGATCTCTCTGTATTTTTCTCTCTCTCCCTCCTCTGCTCTATCTCATCGCTTCTCAGTCTCTCTCGCCCCTTCCCCTATCCCTCCCTCTCTCCTCTGCTCTCTCTCTCTCCCCGCCTCTCTCAGTGCTTCCCCGTCTCTCCTCCCTCCTCTGCTCTCTCGCTCTCTCTCTCGTCCCTCTCTCTCGCTCGTTGCTTCTCGGCCTCCCTCCCTCCCTTCTTCCCTCCCCCTTCCATCTGCACGCTTGTATCCTCATGGTTACAGGGTGGGGAGAAGGCTCGGTGTCAGCTGCGGGCCCAGCTTGCCGCACTCCCACATACACTCGCTCCTCGGCAGCTTCCAAAACCGAGCAGGAAAAAGGCCGGGCTTTCAGAAGCGTTGCCGGATCCCAGAGCTGAGGCTTGGAAACCCGCCACTGGGAGGAGACTGCACCCAGGGCCCCAGGGACCAGGCCCACATCTGGGGCCAGAGGGACCCCTGTAAGACGAAGAACCTGTCATTTATCCCCACCCACCACCGGTGACTCCCCAGTAAGTAATGTGCACTCTCTGGTCCACCCAAGCACGTGACAGGTAAGAGCACCTTCCAAGATGGCGGCCCCTGAGGAGATAGGGCCCAAAGGAGCCCCTCGAGGGCACATTACATCATAGAGCCCCTTCTGCCCATCTGATGAGGCTGCAGCAATCGATGGCACGTGGGATGTTAGAGCCCCACTTGCCACAACCAAAATGAAGGCACCAAAAGGCACAATGTGAGTTTGAAACATACGGCAACGAAGATGGCGGCACCCAAGAAGATATGTCAGAAGAGAACATCTTCCACCACAACCAAGATGGTGGCAGCCAAAGGCACATGGTGTGACAGAGTCCTTCCACCACAAGCCATACAGTCCATCAAGAGCACAGCCCCTTGTTCCTCAACTTAAAAGGTGTGAAAAAAGAGGATATGAGGACATGATAAGAACAAGCCTTGTTCTCAGCAAGCAATATGGCAGCACCCAAGGCTGGGCAGCATGACGGAGTCTCCTCCAACACAACCAAGGTGATGGCAAACACAAAATCCAAGGTGGCAGTACCCAAGGTTCATGGCAAGGCAAATAGGGAGACCAGAGTTTGAAAATCAAATACCGGGTTAGGGCAAACATAGAAGTAGGACTAAATGTGGTATATAAATAAATAAATATATATATATATATATATATATATATATATATATATATATATATATATATATATATATATATATATATACACACACATACACACAATACCTATATATGATGGTATTGATCTTAGGAGGACAAATTAGAGGACACTTTCATAGACAAAACACACAAAGAGATATAGAAACCTGAGTGTAGCTGGGAATAAGTTCTTTTCAATCTGGACGATTATGGGGAAAATGGAATGAATCGAAGATTAACCATGTCTAGAGATTTAAGTGCACCGGAGAACCGGGATGTTTTGTGTAACAGTCGCCTCTCCCTTTCAGAATAATGAATAGAGGAAGGATGTATTCTTTAGACAAAAACTGCTGTCGTAAGTTACACTACTATAGCTTCATCCTTACATGACTGCACCACCCACCATGATCAAACATTCCGTCACCAATTGCCTCTTGAAGTGTGCATGTTTTCGATATGTTTATACAAAGAATGTCGCAAGGCATAAACACACAATAATATGAGAATATAATGAAATTCGGGGTACCAAACCCAACTGTGAGCTATGATTCACAGTTTACCCATTGTATCAACATGTGGTACTACAGCCAAACACTACATTGTTATTCCTAACGAAAGGTACAGTGTGCAGCAAATTGATGGTGAAACCGACAATCCAGCTGGTAATTACGTGACCCCCATAATAATGTCCTCGACAAGCATCATTAAAATGGAATCATGATTGTTATTAATTCTTGCCTCTTCATTTTTTTTCACATGCAGTTTGGCCGTATGTATTTTAAATTAAGCTTTTCAGTTCTGTGAACAATTCACAGAATGAATATGAAAATGTATTAGATGGAACTACAAATGCATAGTCGTTTCATTATTTCTATTTTAAATGTTGCATCGTGTCTGACTCATTGACTATATAAGACCCGGAACTCATCAACGGTCATGTGACCAAGACCCTGTGTGAGGTTGAAACACGTCTTTTGCTGCCAAATAAACACCAATCTGGAGTAGCTCGTAATTCTTACCAGAACCATTAAGAATTCCCCAACTGTAGAGTCCGTGCCCGTTTGTATCCTCGAATGTTGGACGTCAGTGGTATATATATATCCAGTAGGATATTTATATGTATCCTATCCAGTAGATATATATATATATTACGTACTGGCGGTCGCCAGTAGGTAGTTATAATTAGGATCTAGTTATCATAGGAAAAGCGTTGTTTGACGTATCTTCGTGAAATTTTCAAAACTTGTGGGGCGCTCCGGTCATCTCCTGTCTTGAAAGTTGCGGGATGATTTGTCAAGCGGGGACTGAGAAAAAAGAGGGGTCCCAAAACACGTCCCCCATGTTAATTTCCATAGGAAACTTTAGACAAAGCTATAGCCCAAACTGCTGAACGGAATTACACCAAATTTGGCAAAACGGTAGGTCTTGGTCCAGAAAGTGACCTTTTTGTAAATAGTGTAAATCCGTTCAGTAGTTCCTGAGAATTTAGAAAAAGAAAGTTTCGATATCTATGGCCGCGGTGGGTTCGCGAACCCTCCCGGGCACGAGCTTCACTCTGATTGGCTGCCACCACTCCAAACCAGGAAGTGTTGGCAGCCATCTTGTTGCGCGGTAGAACCAGGTCACAAGAAAACAGAAAAAGGAGGTTAAAAAAAATAAAAGGGGGCAGGTCAGATACACCCTGACCCCCTAGGCCTGCTCAGGGGGTCCCACAAGGAACCTGAGGGCCCCAAAAAACATTTTTTTAAAAATATTTTCGGCAAAAATCATGATGGTGTCGTGAATCCTGCTGAAATTATTTTTAAAAACACGATGCGTGGGCCCCGTGCTTCGTTTTCAAAAAGCCCCTGGGTGGGCCAGGTCTTGGGGCACTACCAATTAATTAGCGGGGGCCCGTGGGGGCCCTCGCAGCCCGGGGAACACCACCTCCCCAGTTGCGCTTACTGGAGATACCATGTGAGCTAGGGACCCTCCAGATTCAAGGGGACTTAATCCCTGAACTTAAAACGTGCCATGGGGCGTGTTTGCACACTTTTCACATCAGGCCCCACACCTTCCCTTCCCCACTGTGCTAACGGGCCCTCTGTCATGTTGTAAATTGGGGGATTAAGTGCCCTTAAATCCTGAGGGTCCCTTCGGTCAACTAGCCCACCAGTTACCTCCAGTAAGCGCCACAGAGCTGGGTTGCAGAGAGGTGTAAAAAGGGGCATGGCCTTGGACCACCTCTCTGCAAAGCAGCTCTGTGCCGCTTACTGGAGGTACATGGTGGGCTAGTTGGCCCCCGGGACCCTCTGGATTCAAGGGAACTTAATCACCCAACTTACAACGTGCCAGGGGGCACGTTTGCACAGTGGTGAAGGGAGGGGGCGGGCCTGATATAAGAAGTTAGCAATCCTGCTGTGTTGGACTTACTGGTGGTAATAAAAGGGTTAGTTGGCCCCCAAGGTTGCCGTTGGGGGGTTAACTGCTCCTCCTGTTACCTCCAGTAAATCCCACACAGTGGGATTGCTAAGAGGTGTTTCGGAGGCCACGCTCACCTTCCTCCACCTCTCTGGAAATGCGATTGGTATGTTATAGTTAGAAATTAACATTTAAAAAACCTTTGAAATTCACTGAAAAAACCATAGGTTTCAGGGATGTTATAGTTAGAAATTAGCATTAAAAAAACCATTGAAATTCACTGAAAAAACCATAGGTTTCAGGGACGTTATAGTTAGAAATTAGCATTTAAAAAACCATTGAAATTCACTGAAAAAACCATAGGTTTCAGGGACGTTAGGTTAGGTTAGGCTGATTTATAAAGCGCAGCAGCTGCTCCAGCAAAGTGGCGTCCTGGCGCTAAGAGCAAAGAAGGCAGCTAACAGCAAAGAGTCCATCAAAACAAGCAGAAAGAAAGGCCCGAGAACCTACCACATCTATTGGGCTGGGAAAAGATGAGTTTTCAGGGCCTTCCGGAATGTCAGGTAGTTGTCCATACTCCGGATGCAGACAGACAGGGCATTCCACAGCTTAGCTGCTAGGATATGAAAAGAGCGTCCACAGGTACGGGGCCTCCCAACCCGGGGAACAACTGCAAGGTGTTGACCTGCTGAACGAAGGTGACGGGAGGGGGCGTAGGCGGAGAGCAGGTCAGTCAGAATGCCAGGAGCTGGGGAATTCAAGATCCTAAACGCAAAACAGAGAGACTTTAACTCCACCCGTTTTGCCACTGGCAGCCAGTGAAGCTAATGTTATAGTTAGTTGGACATTTCACTCGTACACAATCAGACAAATTCCGCCGTTATAGTTAGTTAAGCTAACTATAACTCGCGCCCCCGCAATGCACTGCTGATGACGTCACATATTACATCATGCATGACATGGTCAGTGACATCTCTGATGACATCACTGATGACATCTCAAATGACATCACTGATTACATCATCCACGTGATAATCTGATGCACCTCCTCACACTCTAATATAACCTTTGATACACCAACTGTAAAATACAGACTACCGTTTTCAAAACCATCGGCACACCAATACCAGTTACTACATACACACTCACTGATTCCTAGGTCTACACACACATCCAGTCATTCACCCATATAATCACTCATACATGCAGTCACTCCTCAATACAACACTATAGTATGCACTAATACACCTATACAGACACTCACACACCGCCACTCATCCATGGAGTTACTCACACACCTAGTCAGTCATGCAAAGAATCAATCACACTCCCATTTACTCACCTATACAGTTGTTATACACACACCACCTCACTTATTCATACAGATACTCATGCATACTTATTCTCTTATATAATCACCGATACAAGTACACACTCATCCATACAGCCACTCTCACAAACACTGACTCTCACGTATAGTCATTTATATACCCCAACTCTCACACACACTGCCTTTTACATATGTAGTTATTTGGACATGTACCACTGGGACATCCATTCGCTTACAAACACAGCCATACACACACACAGCCATACACACACTCACCCACCCTTACAGCTGTTTCCACATGCACTCTTGAACCCATACACCCAGTGAATCAACTATTCACACATCTATGCACAATCACATACCTCCCACCCACCCACACACACACACTCAGTCTCCCATACAAATACTCAGGCAACCAATAAATAACCCATATAGACACGCATGTAGCTACTGACCAACCCATACAGCAGCTTACACAACAACAGACAGACTGATACAGACATTCACACAGTTTAGTCACTAACCCATGCATTCAGTAAGACATATTTAATCACTCACTTATACAGTCAGTCACGCACCTACAAAATCCTCCAGCCAGATACTTATACACTCAATCATTCTTCAATACACCTTGGCATATATATAAAACATATTTAAACTTTACAGAAATACACAGTCTATGGATGATGTCATCAGTGATGTAATCAGTGATGTCATTTGAGATGTCATCAGTGATGTCATCAGTGATGTCACTGACCATGTCATAAATGATGTAATATGTTACGCCATCAGCAGTGCATTGCGGGGGTGCAAGTTATAGTTAGCTGAACTAACTTTAACAGTGGAATTTCTCTGGTTTTGTACGAGTAAAATGTCGAACTAACTATAACGTCACTGAAACCTATGTTTTTTTCAGTCAATATATATATATATATCCTACTGGCAACATTTATAGCTAGGACCTAGTTGCCATAGGAACATTTTTTTTGTTTTGCTAATAACTTTGGTGCCGTTTCATGAATCTTCATGAAATTTTCAAAACTAGTATGACAGTATGTTCAATTTGTTTTTTGAACATTTCAGGGTGATTTGTCAAATGAGGGACGAGAAATGCTTTTTTTCCCCCATATAATTTTCCATAGGGATTTTAGTCACGAATATAGCCCAATCCGTTGGATGGAATTGCACCAAATTTGGCTGAAAGGTAGCTTTTAGTCCAGAAAGCGACCTTTTTGTGAATTAGTGTGAATCAGTTCAGTACATTTTGAGATCTGAAGGAAAATCCAAATGTTTATATATAGGGGTGCGAAGGCTTTAGTAACCCTCCCGATCTCATGCTGAGATCTGATTGGCTGCCAACACTTCAGCCAGGAAGTGTTGGCAGCCATCTTGGGACTCTGCTTCAGTCAAGTCCCACAAAACACATAAAAAAAGGAGGCAAAGTAGGAATACCCTGACCCCTTAGCTCTGGTCTTAGGGTCCCAGAGGAACCCAGACAGGTCTACAAAGCACTTTAAAAAAATGTTCATGCAAAAACAGAACAGAGCCGCAAATCCGCAGAAAACTAAATTTGAATACAGCCCCTGGGTTGGCCAGGTCACAGGGCATTTTTTAAACAAGGAGGGGGCCCCCCTCCTGAGCCTCATTGAACCCTAGGGACCACTCCTGCCCCAGGGCTAACAAAACATTAATGGGGGGGGGGGGCGCTGACCCCCCAAGCCCCGGGGACCACCACCTCCCTGGGACTAAATAACACTCACAAATCCCTGCAGTGGGATTGTTCAAACGTCATTGGTGCCCCCCCTTCTCTCAACCACTCTGCAAAGGGGGCTTCCTGGCGTACTACTGGTTGGGGGATAAAATCTCCATAGTTGCTGAGGGTCGTTGGGGCCAAGAACCCCCTATTTTTGCTGCATGTACATCCCCCACAGGGGGATTGCTCAGACCTTGTCTGAGGCCCCACCCCTTTTCTCAACTACTCTGCAAAGAGGCCTCCTTGTGCGTTACTAGTTTGTGGATGAAGTCCCCTTGGCTGCTGCGGGTTGTTAGGGGCCAAGAACCCCCACATGTAAATCCTTTAAAGGGGCCTCCTGGTGCACTATGTCTTGGGGGTGAAGTTCCCTTGGCTGCTGAGGGGTGCTGATGGCCAAGAACCCCTATGGTTGCTATAAGTTAGTCCCCCACAGCAGGATTGCTGAGACCTCATTAAAGACCCCATCCCCTTTCTCAACCTCTTAGCAAATGGGCCTCCTGGCACACTGCTGGTTGATGCATGAAGTCCCCTTAGCTGCTGTGGGTCATTGGGGTCAATGAACCCCTGTTATTGCCACAAGTAAGTCCCCCACTCAACCACTCTGCGAAGGGGCCTCCTGGTGCACTACTCGATGGGGAGTGAAGTACCCTTGGCTGCGAGGGTCATTGATGGCCAAGAAACCCTTTTGTTGCCACATGCAAGCCCCCCACAGAAGGATTGCTCAGACTTCATTGGAGGCCCTGCCGCCTTTCTCATCCACCCCTGAAAGGGTCCTCCTGGTGCACTACCGGTTGGGGGATGAAGTCTAGGGGTGAGCGCGCCAGTAAACTCTGCTCTGCCGGTGGTTGGTGGAGTTTTTACCGAAGTCCGCATTCTAAGCAGTGTGCGTAGAGGCAAAACTCTACAGACTCTGCCAGCAGAGTGAAGTTTACCGGTCACCCCTATCAGAGACTCACACACCCACTCACATACCCACTCAGACACTTATATACCCACTTGCAGCCCCACTTATACTCTCTCACACCCACTTACAAATCTACTCAGACACTCATACACCCACTGAGATACTCATGCACTCACTCACACACTTAGTGCGAAAGGTTAGTGGTTACCATTAGGAAATTAAATTTAAAAAATCTTTACAAATTCACTTAAAAAAATCAAAGGTTACAGGGACGTTATAGTCAGGAAATAGAATTTAAAAAAACAGAAGTTTACTGAAAAAAAACAAAGGTGACTGGGACATTATAGTTAGGAAATAGAATAACAAAAACTTAGAAACTCACTAAAAAAACAAAAGTTACAGGAATGTTATAGTTGGACTCAGATTTCACTCATACAAAACCAATGAAATTCAGCAGTTATAGTTAGCAGAGCTAATTATAACTTATGCCCCTGCAATGCACTGCTTATGACCTCACATATTACATCACTCATGACATCTCTAATGACATCTCAAAGGACATCATTGATGACATTTCCACAGTGCCATCCACATACCCACTCACACCCCAAACAACCTCTTATATGCCCACTCACACACCCACACAACCACTCACATACCCATTTACAGAGCCACACCAGTACTTACACAACCAATCACTTATCCATAGAGCCACTCACACACTCTCTCACTGATAAAACCTGATCATACAACCAGTCACTCGCCCATATAGCCACTCATACAGCCACACACTCACCCATACAGCTACTAACACACCTATTATTAACCAATACAGCCACTCACATACCCACTCACCCTTACGGCCTCTCAACAGAACCACTCACTCACCCATGCAACCACTCACACACCCACACAACCACTTACATACCCATTCACACATCCATACATCCACTCGCACAGCCACTCACTCACCAATACAGCCAATCCCACAAACACTCGCTCTTTTTTTCCAGAGTTTTATATAGGGTGAACTTGACCCGAAGGTATTGGGTATCAGAGTGCTTTACACGAACACCAATTGCTTTACAGAAGGACACATTCATTGATGTATTTTTTTGTTAGGCACGGGGAGATTAAGGGATTTGCCCAGAATCGCAGGATGTTGAGCGTCATTGCCAAGACTCGAACCCGGTTCCCCAGATTTGAGGTAAACCGACCTAGCCATTAGGCCACATCCTCACCCCATTCTTCCATACAGCCACACACACTCCAACTAAATTAACCAAACATTCTCTCAAACAGCTACTCATTCACCCATACAGCCACTTTCACATCGAGTCACTCACTTATACAGCCATTCAGACACCCACTCACTACTCCATACAGTCACTGACATAAACACTCACCCACCCATACGGCCACTCATACACCCGCCCACACAGTCAATGACCCAGCCACTCAATCACCAATACAGCCACTTGCACAGCCACGTATATACCCATTCAGCCACTCACACACACATACAGTCACTCAGACACCCACTCAAACACTGATACACACAGTTACACAGTGACTTATACACTATGTTAAAAAAAAGGAATCAGTAGCACACAAAGTATACTAATTTAACTTTTGTGTTTTGTGATACCTTTGTATATATGTTTAACACACAAAAACCTTTAGAAAACACTCAAACTCACTGGATGATGTCATCTGGGATGTCACTGACCATGTCATGAGTGGTGTAATATGTGAGATCATAACGAGGGCATTGCAGGAGCATAAGGTATAGTTAGCTCAGGTAACTGTAACTGCTGATTTTTTCTGTTTTTTTACAAGTGAAATCTGACCCTAAGAACTTTTAGTCATCTACTTCTATACATTTTACATGTTTTAGGAAAAGTATATACATTACATTCACACACAAACTGTGTGCCACTGATTTTAAAACATCGGCACAGGACCTCCTTCTTTTCCTCAATAGCCTCCTCCCCACTGCTGTGAGCAAGAACTGCGGGTCCAGCTGAGCTCCTGCTGCGCTGCTTGAAGGAGGCTGATGCAGGCAGCAACAGGGTTAATTACCTCTATGTCACACTACAGCAGTGGCATGTGAAAATGTAAGAATGTGGAGTAATTCCAATACTCACTTCACTTTGTTCTAAAAATTGGGACATGTATTTAAAATTGTTAAAAGTGTCAGGACACCTGGACAGACTTTTCTAAACTACCACTGTCCGGGGAAATCGGGGAATGTCTGGTCACCCTAAAGACAGAGCACCTTTCACCACAACCAAGATGGTGGCACACCAGAATCTGCGACAAAACACTGTCTTGAACCACCACTAAAACAAAGACAAACAAGAACACATTTTGATGCAGAGATAATATGAGAGAAGCAAAAGTACATTTCAAGAGAGACGCTTTGCAACAAGAGGGCAGCACTTAAGACACACCACGAGGGTCTGGGAGATGAATTTTAGGGGGCAGATGCAGACCCATGAGACTAGATATCCCACTTGAGATGTTCATCTTGGCAAATTGTTTTAACTGTCCTGAGGGACTATATGAAGAAATACCATTTCCAGTTGCAAAAGAAAAATGGTTTTATTCCTAACGAAAGGGGCACCAGGGTCATATAAGTACCAAACATTTCTGGTGGCACCCAAGGTGATTGAACAGGAGAGCAGGTGTGATTTTGAGTATGGCCGGTGGCTCTGACCGGACTACTTCCTACCATATTTTGAGATCACTGCCGACCCTGCAGAGATCTCTGTGCCTACAGAGGAGCCGCCACAACAGCAACTCCTGTAAAGGCCTTGAAAGTTTGCTGACCATCCACCATGTTTTGGGCAACCACTCAGCAAATATCTTTGTTTTTCAGAAACAAACTTCCCAAGCAAGAGTTTGTTATTAATAAAAAAATTTAAAAATTACCCTGAGAGTTTTCTCGCTGGATGTGGGAGTAATTTGAATTTTTTTTTATTTGGGGGCAACCAGTATCTTTAATATTCCTGTACTAAAAAAAATAATAATAATCAGACCAACCACTCTAAATAGGGTGGACGATCTGCTGCATCCACGTTGACGGACTCAACTCCATTGGGCTGTTGGGGTAGGGATTTGTGCAAGCAGGGCCAGCAGGGGCCCTGCCATCAGAAACATAAACATGACAGCCCGCCCCACTCAAATGAGAAAGGGAGGACCCTGAGTTTCATAGACAGGCACACAGCCACACTTGTAACCGAGTATCCTGTCTGCCGGCCACGAAGGTGACGGATATTCCTTCTGGCTTAATATAAATGTAATATAAATTCCATAGGATATAATGGGATTTATATTTCAGTGGGTGGGATATCCGTCACCATTGAGTAACCCGTCCGCCAAGATCTAAATCAGGAGCGCTTAATCAGTCCCACAGTTTCTTCTCCAGCAACTAATGTTTCATTATCCACATACAGTTTTCAAGATAAAACCCCCATTGCCCACAACCAAGATGGCGGCGCTCACTCACCTCATCCTCGTCGAGCATAAGCAACTGGTTTCCAGAGATGATGCAGAATCGAGGGTTCCAGGGAGGGCGGTCGTAGGGTGAGTGGACGTAGGGCATTCGGTGCATTGGAGCTGCTCGCACATCTGCAAGAGATGAGAGGCGATGAGGCGGAGACCGTCACTGACGTTACACCCCTCAAAATGTGTCAGCCAAACATTACTGACGTAGCAAGGTCGTGCTCACCCATAACGTGACTGCTGGACTGAACTTAACACTGGCAATAAAGTAACACATTTCAAAAATACCCTTTTGCTACAAGTCACATCTTTCTCAGAGGTTGTCACTTTCACCACACACATCAGACTCCTCCACAAACATCATCGAAAGCCCCCCCCTTTATCACCAGACCAACAACTCCGAACAAGAGCTTTGATAACTTCTGATTTCTGCTGTCAGAGATGCCGAACCAAGAAAGTTACATTGGTCCATCTTCTTTTTCACTGCCCTGGCCATTTTAAATTATGAATGACGTCATATTCCTTACAAACAAACGTCACTAGTTCCACCTGGACTGTGAATGTGTGTTTATTAGTGGGGCGGGTCTTGTGCATAGTGGGGTGGGTCTAGTGCAGGTTCCTAAAATTAGAAGAGCAAGAATGGGAGGGCGGTCGTTCCGGTTTCTGGCAGCCCGACTGTGGAATAGCCTACCCCTGGCTACGTTTGGAAACCTCGGAGGTGGCTTTTCGCAAAGAGCTGAAAACCCACTTATTTACCAGGGGACAGGTTTGGAGAGGATACGGGTGTGGGAGGCTATGATGGCGTAGGAGACTGGGGGCCGATACTTTAGCGCCGGGACACACTGGTCAGTGTAACCAGGCGCTTTATAAGCTCAGTTTACTTACTTACTATCATGGAGCGCCATGACTGCTCTGGCACAGCTACCAGTGGAGTCAGCACAAGAAGGAAGTTTTACAGCTGCCCCCCCGTCCCCACTCCTGGGTCACCAGTGATGCTAGCACCAGTGCCCTCTAACTGCACCACTCTGGGGCCACTGGTCGCCCCTGGACCGAGCACACCAGTGAGCCAGGTTGTTGTTGTTTTTGAATTTGTATTGCGCAACTTTGCCCAGAGGCATCAAGGAGCATAAGATGGAAAACAGCTGAGTGAAAATTGAACACAGATGACGGGTTACAGGTAGGCTTCTGCGAAGAGCCAAGTTTTTAGACCTTTACGGAACAAGTCTAGGGACACCAGGCCCTTGGTTCTGCAGGAAGCAAGTTCCAGAGTATCGGGGCCAGGGAAGAAAAGGCCTTCCCTCCCCATCTGGCCCTGGCGGTTCGAGGGACAGACTAAAGGTTTTTATTGGCGGAACGCAGGGCCCTGCCCGGGGTGTTGAAGGACACAAGAGACCTAATGTCTGCTGCACCAGATCCGTGGAGAGCACGGAAGGTAAGAACTAGAACCTTGAAGTTTATCCTGGCCTGCGCAGGAAGCCAGGTAAGCACAGGCACAGATCCATACATCCCCCTATATGAACTGGCTGTACTTAGTACCTGCAGAAATAAGGCTTCTCTCAATAACTTGTGGAAACTTTCATTTTTATCACTTAATTCAAATGGCTTGATCTATTCTGACCCTATTAAATTCTTCGAGCCCGATTCACAAAAGTAAACTCACTTTACAACTTTCAGTATTCACAAAGGACATTTACGAGTAGTAAAATTAGACTTTTGTCTCAGTTTAACTTACATTTTGGTCTCAGTTAGACTTAAGACCAAAACTTAAGTTAAACTGAGACAAAAGTCTAACTTTACGACTTGCGGCGTTCACAAAGGGCACTTACAAGTTGTAAAGTTAGACTTTTGTCTCAGTTAATCTTAAGTTTCGGTCTTAAGTATAACCGAGAGCATACATGTGAAACTTATGACCAAAACTTAAGGTTAACTGAGACAAAAGTCTAACTTTACTACTCGTAAATGCCCTTTGTGAACACCGAAAGTGTGAACACCGAAAGTCGTAAAGTTAGACTTTCATCTCAGTTTACCTTTGTGAATCGGGCCCTTCATGCTCATTACAATTCATTATTAAACATAAAATAGGCTGTGTGTGTGTGTGTGTGTGTGTGCGTGCGTGCGTGCGTGTGCGTGTGAGTGTGTGTGCGTGCGTGTGTGTGTGCGTGCTTGCGTGCATGCGTGTGTGTGTGTGCGTGTGTGTGTGTGTGTGTGTGTCAGTTCATTTACAAGTATTTCAATCTTGTGTATTACAAACTATTCGACATACCACGGTCTTCCCCTTTCACACTCCCTGTACTCCAGAAGGGTTGTTACTTGGTAGAAAAATTCACTTACTTTTTAGGAATAGAAGGAGAAATAAACACCAAACCCCAAGATAAAAGATCGAGCAGCTGTTTGTCTGAAGGTATTACCTGACATTTGACCTCTGTCTCTGAATACACAATAAACATGACAAGATGAAAACAAAATTGAAAGGACTCTTTGTTGATCATTTGCTCTTTGGCCTGTAAAATTATTCAGGGGTTACTACAGCACTTTCCGAATCCTTCGTCCCTACACCCCTGGACCACAGGAAGCATTCTGTGCCCGCTGAGGTTGGGTCTGTGTGCACGTTTTACCTGTGGGGGTAGGTTCTGTGTCATGGTTCTGATTCAAATATAGAATTTGTGTTCACCCTGTATCTAGAGAAATAATCTGATAAGACCCTTGTCTACCAGCATAGGATCAGTCTGTACTCGGTACTACAGGCCACAGTGTCTGTCTAAACCCTGACCCTGGGACCGTCAAATGTTTACACCATGTACAGGGGGCAGCTGGGCTTGGCTGCTCTCTGTACCTGAGGCCATGCTGCCAGTGTGCAACCTGCACCCGAGGCCATCGAAAACTTAAAACCCCATGTCTTAGTCCTAGGGGTCAAAGTACGACCTGTACCCGAGGCCATAGGAACTTTAAACCCTCATGTCTTAGGCCTAGGGGTCAGAGTACACCCGGTCCCCAAGGCCATGGAAACTTTAAACCCCCGTGTCTTAGGTCTAGGGGTCAGAGTACACCATGTATCTGTGGCCGTAGAAACTTTAAGGGTGGCAACTGCGACCCCTGGCACTGCCCCAATCACTTAGGCCTTAGGGCCAGACAACAGCCTGTACATGGCGCTCTGTGCATGGTGAGATAGGGTCTGTGTATACCCTGTACCCGAGGCCATAGAAACTTTAAACCCTCATCTCTTAGACCTAGGAGTCAGAGTACGACCTGTACCCGAGGCCATAGACACTTTAAAACCTCATCTCTTAGACCTAGGGTTCAGAATACGACCTGTACCCGAGGCCATAGAAACTTTAAACCCTCATCTCTTAGACCTAGGAGTCAGAGTATGACCTGTACCGAGGCCATAGAAACTTTAAACCCTCATCTCTTAGACCTAGGAGTCAGAGTACGACCTGTACCCGAGGCCATAGAAACTTTAAACCCTCATCCCTTAGACCTAGGGTTCAGAGTACGACCTGTACCCGAGGCCATATTAACTTTAAACCCTCATTTCTTAGACCTAGGAGTCAGAGTACGACCTGTACCCAAGGCCATAGAAACTTTAAACCCTCATCTCTTAGACATAGGGTTCAGAGTACGACCTGTACCCGAGGCCATAGAAACTTTAAACCCTCATCTCTTAGACCTAGGAGTCAGAGTACGACCTGTACCCGAGGCCATAGAAACTTTAAACCCTCATCTCTTAGACCTAGGGTTCAGAGTACGACCTGTACCCGAGGCCATAGACACTTTAAACCCTCATCTCTTAGACCTAGGAGTCAGAGTACGACCTGTACCCGAGGCCATAGAAACTTTAAACCCTCATCTCTTAATGAAATGAAATTTGGGATTTATATAGCGCATGGCTGCCCGTGAGCGTCCCAGCGCTGATAGTCAGAGTACGACCTGTACCCGAGGCCATAGAAACTTTAAACCCTCATCTCTTAGGCCTAGGAGTCAGAGTACGACCTGTACCCGAGGCCATAGAAACTTTAAACCCTCATGTCTTAGGCTTAGGGGTCAGAGTACACCCGGCCCCCAAGGCCATGGAAACTTTAAACCCCCATGTCTTAGGTCTAGGGGTCAGAGCATACCCTGTACCCGAGGCCTTATAAATTTAAACCCCCGTGTCTTAGTCCTAGGGGTCAAAGTACGACCTGTACCCGAGGCCATAAAAACTTTAAACCCTCATGTCTTAGGCCTAGGGGTCAGAGTACACCCGGGCCCCAAGGCCATGGAAACTTTAAACCCCCATGTCTTAGGTCTAGGGGTCAGAGCATACCCGGTACCCGAGGCCTTATAAATCTAAACCCCCGTGTCTTAGGCCTAGGGGTCAAAGTACGACCTGCACCCGAGGCCATATGGATTTTAAACCCCTTTATCTTAGGTCTAGGGTTCAGAGCATGCCCTGCACCGAGGCCATCGAAACTTTAAACCCCTATGTCTTAGGCCTAGGGGTCAGAGTACACCATGTATCTGTGGCCGTAGAAACTTTAAGGGTGGCAACTGCGACCCCTGGCACTGCCCCAATCTCTTAGGCCTTGGGGCAAGACAACAGCATGTACATGGCACTCTGTGCATGGTGAGATAGGGTCTGTGTATACCCTGTACCCGAGGCCATAGAAACTATAAACCCTCATCTCTTAGGCCTAGGAGTCAGAGTACGACCTGTACCCGAGGCCATAGAAACCTAAAACCCCCCAACTCTTAGACCTAGGGTTCAGAGTACGACCTGTACCCGAGGCCATAGAAACTATAAACCCTCATCTCTTAGGCCTAGGAGTCAGAGTACGACCTGTACCCGAGGCCATAGAAACCTAAAACCCCCCAACTCTTAGACCTAGGGTTCAGAGTACGACCTGTACCCGAGGCCATAGAAACCTAAACCCCCCAACTCTTAGACCTAGGGTTCAGAGTACGACCTGTACCCGAGGCCATAGAAACCTAAAACCCCCAACTCTTAGACCTAGGGTTCAGAGTACGACCTGTACCCGAGGCCATAGAAACCTAAACCCCCCTACTCTTAGACCTAGGGTTCAGAGTACGACCTGTACCCGAGGCCATAGAAACTTGAATCCCTCATCTCTTAGACCTAGGGTTCAGAGTACGACCTGTACCCGAGGCCATAGAAACCTAAACCCCCCTACTCTTAGACCTAGGGTTCAGAGTACGACCTGTACCCGAGGCCATAGAAACTTGAATCCCTCATCTCTTAGACCTAGGGTTCAGAGTACGACCTGTACCCGAGGCCATAGAAACCTAAAACCCCCCAACTCTTAGACCTAGGGTTCAGAGTACGACCTGTACCCGAGGCCATAGAAACCTAAACCCCCCAACTCTTAGACCTAGGGTTCAGAGTACGACCTGTACCCGAGGCCATAGAAACCTAAAACCCCCAACTCTTAGACCTAGGGTTCAGAGTACGACCTGTACCCGAGGCCATAGAAACCTAAACCCCCCAACTCTTAGACCTTGGGTTCAGAGTACCACCTGTACCCGAGGCCATAGAAACCTAAACCCCCCAACTCTTAGACCTTGGGTTCAGAGTGCACCCTGTACGTGGCGAGGTATGATCAGAGTATATCCTGTAGTTGGGCCCTTGTATGTACCCTGCACCTGGGTTTATGAGGACTGCGTGCTCTCAGTATCTGGGGCCATTAGATATATGTGCCCCCTGTCAATCAATCAATCAATCAGCATTTGTATAGCCAGGGGTATCTGGGCGCTGTGGATGCGACATCAGAATAAAGGTCAGAAACGTGCAGAAAGAGGCAGAATAAAGAACAGAGATGAGCGGACCAGTACCTAGGTGTTTATGGCCCATGTGCACCCTGCAGATAGGTTCTGTGCACACCCTGTTCTTGGCCCCTTCTTGCATGGGTACACCTTTTACCCGGGGGCCTAGATTCTTGGTACATCATGTTCGAGGGCCCGCTGTACTTGAGCCTTAAAGTCTGGGTGCACCCTGTACCTTGATCTTAGGGTCTATGGGCCCATGGCTCTGTGTGCACCCTGCAGCTGGGCTTTATGGTCTGGGTTCACTCTGGACCCAGACTTTAGTGTTTGTGCTCACCGTGGAGCTGGAGCCAGAGGATTAGAATGTACGCTACCTGGGCCACCCTATACATGGAACCTTAGGGTCTGTGTGCACCCTGTAGGTGGGGCCTGAATACGCTCTGTGCACGTGCCTTAGAGATACATGCACGTGGATATGAGCATTAGGGCCTGACTGCAACCTATACCTGGCAAGGTCGCCATTTAGGGCTCGCTGGGGTCGAGCTGCAACCCCTGGCTTGCCCCTACGGCCCCTGGCACTGCGTTTGCGACCCCTGACCACAGATGTGGCATAATCAGTGCCAGGATCACAGGGGCAGCGTGTTTTCTGTCTATTATTTATTGCACGAATAGTGAATAATGCAAAATGTTCACTATCAGTGTAATAAAGAATGGAGTGCAGTTATCTGGAATATGAACCTCCCTACAACTGAGGTAAGTAAACAATGCTTTTCGGGCCGCATGTGTATGGGTGAATGCGTAAGCATGTGTATTTGTGAATGAAAGTAAAGGACAATTGGCGTGTGATGTCACTTACGCCACTATTGGCATTTTGGTGAATTGGTGTTCTCGGTGCCATGAGGTTTTCAGTGGCGGCTCGCACAGGTAACGCTGTGCTGTGGGGCGGGGCGCCCCGCCCTTCCACAGTGTAACCTGTGCGAGCCACCAATGGAAGGGTTGTCGAACCCTGTACCGGGGGAGGCTGCTGGTTGAGCTAGCAGATGTGGCCACGTGGTCTGTGTGAACCCAATCAATCTCTGGAGACGTGGATCCTCAGGCGTCCAATGTCGCAAGACTGTAATTTGCCTGCCTGTTCCCCCGACACAGAAAGACCCTGTTGTGCGATGCTTTGCGGGTTTAAAGAGAATTAATTAATATGTTCTGAAATATGATAGAAAAACACATTCCCTCCAGGATGAGGTACATATCGGCTCTACTGCAGAACGATGCTGCCACCTGGTGGCCAGAAGCTGGAACTGCACAAAGGTTTTGAATGCACCAGTCCAATGAGTTAATTAACAAGCATTGGCATAGCCAATAGGTCTCGCCTTTGGGTCCTTATAAGTGTTCAGCCATGCAACAGTTGATGTTGTCGCACCAAGGATATTGTGCTGGATAACTAAACACATATAAGGTCGCAAAGGCGAGACCTATTGGCTATGCCAAAGGAAGCTAAACCCCCACTGTACATTCATCACACATATGGCTATTCATTCTATGCCGAAACCGAACATAAACTTCTGTAACCCAATGAGTGTCTGGTTCATATGTGCACCAAATTGCATGACTGATACCGGTCCAAGAAAGTTTGTGTGGGAAGTATCGCAATAAATATTGAAATGAGAGAGACAGAAATACAGAAATTGGGAGTAAGAGAATTAGTGAGTGGGAGAGAAAGACAGAGGGAGCGGAGCGATAGAGAATGAATGACAAAGAAATTGAAACAAAAATATAAAGATGGAATTTGGGAATAAGGAGAGAATATGAGGGGAGGAGGGAGAGAAAGAAAAAAACGGTGGGGTAAACAGAGAAAGTTGGAGGGGGGAACAGCGAGATGCAACAATGTAAGAGACAGAGGTGGGAAAATATTGAAGAGATAATGCTGTGAGAGAGAAAGAGACCAAGAGAATGCAAGAAAGTGAACCAAACCGATAGTGGAGAAGACAGAGATAAAAATGGGGAGTTGGATAGAGAGGAAGGGATAGTGAGGTGGGAGAGGTAGAAGATCAAACGAGGGAAGTAAGAGAGAAAAGTATGTGATAGGAATGTAGAGCTTGGAAAGAGTTGTCAGCTAGAGAGGAAGAATGAGATATGGAAGTAGTAGGAGAAAAGAGATCAGTGGGGCGGGAAATAGGAAACCTGGAGGTGAGTGGAAGAAAAAGACAGTGAAATAAAGAGAAGGGAAGGAGAAACAGGTAAAGAGTGGAGGAGGAGGCAGTAGAAGAGGGAGTGGGGACTTAGGGTGGAGGAAATACATGGAAAAGGACTGCTAGATGAGAGTGCGCAAGATAATCAATAATATAGAGACAGGAGAGAGATAGTGGAGACGAAAGAATGAAAGAAGGATTTTTCTCAGGTGGAGTTAGGTTCGAAACAAAAACCAAAAGAAGGAAAAGGAGGTGTGGGTTGAGTGAGAGAGAGGAATGCTTATAGAGATGTGCACAGTTGGCAGGGGAAGGGAGCAGGGGAGAGCATCGTGGAGAGGCCAATGGAAGTAAAGAGAGGGAATTTTGAGCAAAGGAGTAAGTGAAAGGTCTAGAGAAAATAGCGAGAGTAATAAAAGAAGAGGAAGAGAAAAGGTTAAACAGGGAGAGACTAAAGTAGAGTGGAAGACTAAGAGGGAAGGGCACAAACTAATTGGAGTGGATAGGATAGGGTAGAGAGAGAAGAGGGGGTAAAGAAAGTGAGATGGAGTGAAACAGAGAAAGAGTAAGGGAGAATTAACCGAAGACGACATATCAAATATTGTCTCTTCAGTTAAAACCGGATCCATGCTGGATCCTTGCCCACTCTCAGCTCTTTTACCAGTGATGGAGTCAATCATACCGGTCTTGACACAAGTATGTAACTCAATCTTGTGTTCAGGGACATATCCTCAGATTTTAAAATCTACACTCCTTAAACCACTTTTAAAGAAACCTGGGCTGGATAAGACCGAATTAAAAAACTACCAGCCAATTGCCAGTCTGCCATTTATAGCCAAAGTTGTGGAAAAGGCCATGAATATACAATTATCCCAGTATATTGAGACACATAGACTACTAGACGACACTCAGTTCGGATTTCGGAAATATCATGGGACCGAGCCCGCCTTAATTAAAGCCTCCGACGATGTCATACTAATAAGAGACCAGGGTGGGACAGCAGTCTTGGTATTGTTAGATCTCTCGGCGGCTTTCGACACGGTCGACCATAGTATCTTGGTCGACCGTGTCGAAAAGATGGGCATCTGCTCCACGGCAAGAGACCTCCTCGCCTCGTTTCTCCTTGATAGAACCCAGGCCGTCACCCTTGGACCGTACCAATCTGCCAAGCTGACACAGCCATGTGGGGTACCTCAAGGCTCATCCCTGAGTCCGACACTATTTAATATCTATGTGTCGGACCTTGCCAACGTCATCAAGGCACATGGGATGAGCCTAACCTCATATGCTGACGACACGCAATTGGTAATGGCCATCAGGGGTGACGGTGGGGAGGTCGCCCAACGCTTCCAAAAGGGTTTGACAGAGATAGGAGAGTGGATGGCCTTAAATTGCCTGAAACTCAACTCAGAAAAAACTGAGGTCATGATTTTTGGACGTCTTTCACCGGACTGGTCTGCCTTCTGGTGGCCTTCCACTTTTGGTGCCCCTCCTACACCAGTGACTAAAGTAAGAAACTTGGGAGTCACCTTTGATGAAGGCCTAAATTTCATGGATCATGCCAATAAAGTGGCTTCTACAGCCCACTATAAACTTCGCATGATCCGGAAAATAAGTCCCTATCTCCCAGCGACCGCCATTAAAACATTGGTTAGTTCATTGGTTTTAACATCATTGGACTATTGTAATGGGCTATTCTTAAATACCCAAGTCAGAGTCATCAGAAAAATGCAGTCGATACGAAATGCGGCAGCCCGCCTGCTCTCTGGCATTCCAAAGTTCGTGCCAATATCGGATGCTATCACGCAAAGAATATAGAATATCCTTCCAATATATCCAAAAATGCGGCCAAAAAATTCAAACATTGCACATTGAGAAAAAATGCGGACACTCTGTTTGCTGACCCTTATTTTGACAGAGTTAAAGGTATCATGATGAATGACCTGATATTCTACACGGACAAAACAGCTAAATGGCGCAACGCCTTTACAAAAATGCTGTTCACAAAAACCGTAAAAAACATACCACATGGCACAAAAATAACGACCTCAATAACTAAAAGATGTAACACAGAAATATGCATTACTATGTATAAAACAGGAATAGTGCTGATACAAGCAACCAACAAAGAACTCGAGAAATTCGAGATAACTTTCCAAACCCTAAAGGAATCCATAGTAGGACCAAATCACCACCAAATCATGACCTCACCAGACATCACACCTGACAACGACGACCCTATGACTAGAGATGCCAATACAACGGACTGCCAGAATAATATAATCTCTAACTCCGGAGATTTACCTGAATCTGCGATGGCAATACCGGAGACTGAGATTGAAAGGATAGAGGTATACAATACCCTGGGAAACAAAGAGATGAACCAGACCTCACTGGAAGAGCCGCTGCCACCACCATTCGATGCCACTTCACCTGAAGAGGGTAGCTCAGTTCAGAGTGAGCCCCCGTCTGAAGAGATCTACGAAAGGAACAAGGTAGAGGTTACCTACCTTCCCCAACCTCCCTCGAATACGAATCTAGAGCCCCATCGATACCTATCCACAAAAACACCCCTTATACCTAACAACACAGGAAAAAATGGCGACACCACTAATAGAGCCAGGAATCACAACCTAACTATGGATACAACGGCAAAATATGTGGCAACGAGAACAGACCAGCCACGGAGGAGAGCAAAAGGCCGAACGCTAACAGCCAGATCTATCCCACATAAGAAACCATCCCGAACACAGAAAGAAGTCAAGGAGCTCAAGAAACTAATAGGCAACCTGGCACTAGACTCGTTGAAAGTCTCAAAGACAATCGGGAAAATCTGGGAGATGACGATAAATACGCACACCAAGGTCTCACACATCCAGAATCTTGTACTCCGACACAACAGACCAAACAGGACCAATCCCTTACCAAACGAAGAAGCCCTGGCCCTACTCCGATCCTATGAACAATCTGCTCTACGAAAGGAGGAGAATATCGAAATTGTACCTATTGACCCTAATAGATCGTCCAGAAAGAATGATAGGAAAGTAATCCACCACAACTTACAACATATCCAGGTAACTGCAACTGAAACAGAAAATGGAAAGAGCGCTAACTCACAGAAAACCCTGAACTGCCTACTACTTAACTGTCGATCAGCAAATAAACACGCATCAGACATAGCCGCCCTAATCATTAATAAAGAAATCGACCTAGCCATCCTCACGGAAACTTGGCTCAGTGAATCATCCTCTCCTTCCATGGATCTCCTAGTACCACCACAATATAACATTGTCAGATTAGACAGACCGAGGAAAGTGGGAGGAGGTATAGCGTGTATTCACCGCTCAGAGATCGAGGTCAACAAATTCCAATCTGACCCTATAGAATCTTGTGAATACCTTGGTCTTAATGTAAGATTACCAAAAAATCAAAGCTACAACCTACACGCGTTCTACCACCCACCTGGAGATAACGCAAAGTTCACAGAGCATCTTATAGAGATTATAACGGCCAACTCTAACCCAGATGCCAACAACATATTCCTAGGGGACTTTAACCTCCACTGGGACGACGACAATGACAAACTAATTAACTTGATCAAAGACTTCCTCTACGAGCTAGACCTTACACAAGCATGCATCCAGCCCACTCACTCACAAGGAGCGACTCTAGACTGGATTATTTCAAGAAACAAAGAGACATCAATCCTTGCTATAGACCCGTGTGATTGGTCAGATCATCACGCCATAACATTCACAATACCTACAATGAGAAAAGGCAGGACCGTGCAACCCCGTAAGTCCAAAAAATTGATACGAGATACAAAAGAAGCTAATATTGAACTTCTGGTCGAAAGATGTGAGAAAGACCTGAAGCCTTGTAACAACAGGCAGAATGTCAATGAGATGACGGATCACTACCTAACGTCGATCGATAAGATAGTTAATGACACATTGCCTCAAAAGTTAAAAAGAGTCTCGGAAAAGCCAAAAAATCCTTGGTTTAATGAGGCACTGAACGAGGACAGGCGAAGACTGAGAATGGCTGAAAGGAAATGGAGACAACATCCATCCTCCCCCGAGCTGAAAGCCCTCAGGAAAATAAGGAAGCAATACAACAAAAAGATCATCAACTCCAAAAAAGAATTTATAAGGGCGGAACTGGACAATGCCAAAAACAGACCACGAAAACTTTTTGAGATCCTAAAACAACAGTCTAATAAACTAACTAAAACGACTCAAGAGAACCCGAAAAATCCCATAAGCTGCGAAGAATTCTCCTCATTTTTCACGGATAAAACTAAACTGCTAGAAGTTGAGCTTACAAGTGGCGCTGCTAATATCACGACCTTTCCCTCATCTGAAAATGAAACTAATGTGACCTCGGAAGATCTCCTAACAAAAAATAAGGCAAACTGGGACACATTTGAACTATACGACCAGGGAAAGATCGCCAAAACACTAGCTGTACTTAGACCGAACAACCACTATCAAGACCCGTTACCGGCAAAATGTGTAAGAGAAATCAACCACACTCTAGTTCCGATCTGGACTGAGATAATAAATGCCTCACTTGCACAAGGGACCCTCCCTGACTGCCTAAAAACAGGGCAGGTAGTTCCCATCATCAAAAAACCGACAGCGGATGCAACAGACCCGAATAACTATCGACCAGTGACTAACATCCCTTTACTCGCCAAACTTATTGAGAAATGCGTGCAGGGCCAATTGAGTCAACACATCGCTAAGTTCTCATTACTTGATGACTGCCAATCAGGTTTCAGAACAGGGCACAGTACTGAAACCACGATCCTACATATTGTTGATGACGCCCTACAAGCCCTTGACCAAAATCATGCGTGTCTACTGATCCTTCTAGACTTGTCATCTGCATTTGACACAGTAAATCATGAGATCCTGATGACCAGGCTACAAGACAGGATGGGTTTATCGGGAAACGTACTGAAATGGTTTAACTCCTTCCTGCAGAACAGGACTCAGCTATTCCTGGTCAACCAAGCAATCTCCTCCCCATGCCCTAACGCAATGGGTGTACCACAAGGCTCAACATTATCCCCAGATCTTTTCAACTTATATGTAGAACCCCTCACGGAGATTCTTCGAAAATCACAGATCTCCTATCATATGTATGCAGACGACACGCAAATATATATGAAGATCACCTGCAGTGACGACATAGACCTACTGAATGCAACTCTAAAGAAAGCGCTGCAATGGCTAACAACCAACCATCTGAAACTTAATGCCAACAAAACAGAATTCCTGTTAATCTCACCGACAAGGAGTCAACCAGAGGTAAAGGAATGGGCTAAATTGGTGACTGCGCTCAACTGCACTCCGACCCTAGTTAACTCAGCCAAATCACTAGGAATTATATTAGATGAGAACCTCGACATGAAAGAACACATCAACTCAATGGCTAAGAGCGCCCGCTTCCACTTGAACTATCTAAGAAAACTGAAACCCTTTATCTCAGAAGCGGATCTAAAACTTGCCATCCAATCGCTAGTTATTTCAAGGATTGAATATGGCTGCACCACGTTAGCTGGCCTACCGAAAACATCGACGGCACCATTAAAGGCCTGTCTCAACGCAGCGGCAAGACTCATCACGGGAACCAGGAAATTCGACCACATATCTCCTCACCTGAAGGCACTAAACTGGCTACCTTATGAAGCTAGAATTAAAATGAAGATAGCCTGTATTTCCCACAAAGCGATCCACTTCAACACGCCCAGATATCTAGCCAAGAAAATTAAACTATCGGGAGGTAACAGACCAACCAGAAGCGCTAAAGAGTTGCTATTGAAGCCGGCCTTCTTCCAAAAGAAAAAGACATATGACCGAGCATTCTCCGGAGCCGCCCCCAGAGTCTGGAACTCAATCCCTCCTAACATCAGGAAGATTAAAAACACTGCAACATTTAAACGGGAACTGAAGAACCACATGATGAGTATATACCCTACATAAAGATCCCTACAGACTACTTTTATGCCAAAAGAGGATCAGACTCATCTTGAATAATTTGAAGATCGACAAGACAAAGGACTGATTACCGCGCAAACACCGGCTGTACACCTTACTGCTACCTCATATTTATATGATCTCTACACTGTATCTCCCACCTGAAAGATACTACCTATACCTTACTTTGTTTATCTTTACGATCCTCGCTACTATCTAAACTATCTCTACTCTCAGTGCTAATCTACTTAGATAATTGTACTTATAATACTATGTAACCCTACCTCACCGAGCCGAATATTTGACTATGACTCAAGCTTTACGTTATGCACCTCTTAATGCTAATGGCACAGGCGCTAAGAATTTATTTATCTAAATCGCCCTAGATAGTATATCACCATCTACCTCACCTGTTTTGTTTTGTTGTTATAATTGCTACTATAATGTCAATCTGTAATCGTCTATGTTAAGCGCTCTGATACCCACGGGTCTTGTTCGCGCTATATAAAACACTATAAATAAATAAATAAATAAATAAACACGACTCCATTGGTTGACGATCCAGAATAGAATCAGATTTAAGTCGTTGTGTATAGTTTATAAAGCACTAAACAGGCAAGGTCCGCATTTCTTAACAGATCAACTGTGCCCATACCAACCTACCCGTCAGCTCCGATCCTCCAACGGCAACAATTTAGTGGTCCCTCGCACCAAAACAGTTTCATGGGGTGATCGCCGCTTTATGGTTGCTGCCACCAAACTCTGGAACACTTTGCCCCAGGACATCAGAACATGTTCCACAGTCCTCCAATTTCGCAAAAGACTTAAAACATGGTTGTTTACCAAATAATTTTTAAATAGTTTGGGCACCCTGTTAGAGCATTTAACTGAATTACCATCTGAAGCTTGCAAATTAACCAGCGCCAAGACGCCTTCGGGTATACGCTGCGCTCTATAAATGGCAATAAATAAATAAATAAATAAGAATGTGTCAGCAAAAAAAAGGGAAAAGTGTAAAAAGGGTGAGAGAAGGTGGAGGAATGAGAAACCAAAGAGAGAGGGAATGGGGAGAAAGACATGTAGAGTGACGCAAAAGAGATAGGAAAAATAAAAAAGCATTTGCAATGCAATTGGTCTCGCATTTGGGGCCTTCAATAAATTTAGCTATGCAGCACATTAGCCTGGGTGCTGAAACATCTACTGTTCTTTAACATGGAAGGAAAGTATGAACCAAACTGCGTGACAAGCCAGGTATGGGAACACATGAGAGAAATATTGCCTTTCAGCAGGAAATGGTATAGTGCAAAGCTCTGTTTTTAATATAAAATCAGGGACTTCGTGGTCATATCACTGAAAATCCAAGATTTGAAAAAAATATTATTGTCTACGGGTGCTCATGAAAGACAATTTCTATGGACTGGAATCTATAGAATGCTAAAGTGATTCTGGTATTTTACTGAACTCGACTGGTCGTTTTCTATCAAGACAGATAAATAGAGGCAGTTGAACAGAAAAAGAAGTTCCTAAGCGGAAGCAGACACATCCTAGGGCTGATCTCCAGAGCCTATAAAGTACATACACATAAGTATATACTAACGTATATACAAGAGGTCTTGAATGTTCAACCTAAAAAATAATAATCCGAGAATGTATTTCCCCTTTGACTTCTACTGAAGGAGAGACACTTTAAGGGGAAAGACAGCCATAATAAAGCCATTACGGCTAAAAAAAAAACAAGAATTTGCTAACTGTCCTCCCTCCTCATTGCACAGTACTACAGAAAGGAGAACAAAAAAAAGTAGGTGTTTAGAAAACCTGCAATGTGTGCTGCAAGCCACTGTCACTACGGCCTGTCCCTGCCGTGGTGTCCGCTAGAACATATACTTGCCTCATTTCAAGGCAGTCAGAGTGCCTGCTACTCCCATTTAAAGTCCTCATACGGCTCTTACGTCATGAAGGCATCCGTATTATACCAGCAGTCTTAAATTTACAACATCAGTGAATTCTGGAAATTGTAGTGTTCATTTACCTCAATTAAAACCAGTTGAATTTTACACCAGAAAACAATGTCAGTCAGTCAGTCAAAAAGCTTTTATTATCGGTTAAAAACCATAAAAAGACATATTTACACATTTACACATACATCAATAATATTTCATTAAAACATTATTTAAAAAAATACTAGGAGACCTCAGAAAACAACTTTCTTGAATAAAAATAAAGGATTAAAAAGGGATGCGTAAAATACATGCGTAGGAGCAGCAATGGTTCCATACTGGTCAACCTGATATCTTTAATTAAGAAGAACCTCCCCTTTTATGTAGGTTTTTTTATTTTTATTTTCCTTTAATATTGCACACCTTGTATACCACATAGACAAAAGGAATTTTGCAGTTACATATACAGTCAGGAAGGTGGTATCAGTTTTGAAAATTCTAAAGGTCGCCCTATAGTCCCTTATCCCCCTAGACTTACAAAATTGAATTATCCATTTGGCTCTTGCCCGGGAGTAAGAGGGGCAAAAGAGCAGAACGTGCAGATCTGTCTCTCTGCTACCCACACACCCTGGGCAAGTGCTCACAGGGACTGGAACTTTTGACCACTTATAGGTTACCTCCCTGAGCGGAAGTGAACCGTGCCTGAACTGGATGTAACGTTTCTTGGCCAGGAGGGGCTGGATATCATCCAAGAATCTCTCAAAATTAGAATGGACCTTAGTCTCTAGAAAGGTGTTAGTGAGCCTACCCAGGGAAGAGTTTGATAATAAGAGAGCCATACCATGCTCTCTCAGCACCAGACTCAGTGTTTTTCTAGGGATCCGGGCACAGGCCTCCTCCGGGGAGGACCTCAGATCCCCCCTACCCAAGGCCTGGGAGAGGTGCTGGATGTACTTTAGCCATGGGATCCTCCCCACACCCCCTCTAGCTAGCAAATCCCGCAGATCCTCCCTATAGGACTCGAGTTCTGGGGTAGCCCAGAGCCGTCTTCAGTATAACAATGGACGGTACTAGACCTATGTCCAGTCTTAGGGGGGTAAGGGGGGTACTCCGGGGGAGTCTCAAGAGACGCCTCATGAAACTGTTCTCGGTAAGGGAGAGGGGGGCCACACTTGCATGTCCCCTTAGTTCCGCACCATACAGCGCATCACTTTTGGCCTGAGCTTTATATATTTCAACAGGCGGTCCCATCAGTTTGAGGGAAGATTCAATAAAGACTTTTAGGATACCACCCGAGGACTGGGCAAGCTTCAGATTGGCTTTAGCAGTCTGCGTGCCCCAGTCCATTCTGTCATTTAAAGTCACCCCCAGGTACTCGAATGGGGAAACTCTGTCCAAGGCCATTCCGTCCAGGTGCGGGTGAGGACAATGCCGACGTTTCATGTTATACACCATATACTTGGTTTTAGCAAAGTTAATTTCCAGATTCCTTAGTTTACAGAAACTGGAAAATGCCTCTAATGTGCGCTGAATACCCCCCGATGATTTTGACAACAGGAGGGTATCATCGGCGAACATTAGGGCCGGAATTTTCCGGCCAGCTAGGGTAGGGAAGTCCAGGTCTTTTGCTCCCAATAGGAAAGCAATCAGACCATTGAGGAATAGGGAGAAAAGCGTGTGGGCTAAGACGTATCCTTGCCTCACTCCCCTTTCCACTGGAAACGGGGATGACAATTCTATGTCAGGACCGGAGGCTTCGGATTATGCCATTCTTTCATCGCTTTATTCTCTACAGCAGCAAGAAAAAATAACACAACTACTTTTCCCATGAACATTTGGGGAAAAAATAAAGTCAAACATGAGTCCTATTACAGTGTCCATGCACAGGTGTCTCCCATCATGCTCCACTGTACTTGTCTCCTCCTCTTTCTTCGCTGCTCGCAGCAAGTTAAGTTGGTTTTTTCCTTCTCTCCTGGGTTCTGGGTTTCTGTGTGGTGCCTTTGGCCTTTGGGCCAGGTGTCGGGTTTCTGTTCTTTCTCCACAGATTCCCTTGATTGGTCGCGGGACGCCTAGTGCGCTCCTTACGCGATTTTTGCCCAGTAGTGTGCGGTGTGGTGGCGCGGCCACCAGGGGCCGGTGTCTCGTTTGCTGAAGGGTCGCTCCCAGAAGCTTCTAAAGTGTTCTGGCGCGCTCCTGTCACCAGCGGACCCGTGCCTAGCCTCCCGGCTCTGACACCCTGCGGGGTCGCAATTAGGTTTCCCCTTTCTTCTGGACGCCCTTTGGGTTGTATTATTTGACGAACACCCTACGGGGTCGTAATTGTGCTGTGGGAACGCTTTGCCGGGAGGCGCCCTGAGACTCTGTGGGCTGCAGCGTTTCCAGGGCTTTGCCCGTTCATTGTGTGCCTTTGGCCACCCATATCGCTGGGACTCCCCAGACTATAGAGTGCCCTGAGGAGGGTCATTGGTCTTGTCTGCCGTTCCCGTTGCTAGAGCCTAATTTACCTCGCTATGCAGGGGAACGCGGACAACTATCGGAGGAGGACCCCCTGAACTATGTCCCGTTGGACGATGACTTCTACCAGGCGGTCGACGATTCCATCTATCGCGCGGTGGACCAGGCCATGGTCCCCCTGGAACAACGCCTTTCGGCGCGCCTGGACGAGGCCTATGCCAAGTTTGCCGCCTTGCTTCAGGCGCCGGTCCCGGCCTCTGGGCCGGATTCGTCCCCTACCCCGCCTCCTCCCAAGAAGCCTTGCACTGAGGGGGTTGATTTGGCGGCTTTCGCCAGAGTGAAGAGTGCCTTCAAGGCCCTGGAGGACGCGCAGCCTCCCGCTCCTCTTCCCTCGGAGGTCCCCCCGCTTTCTCCCCCTCCGATGTCTCCCGCAGCGCGACGACGACGACTCTCCGGACTCGGAGGAGGAGGCCTGTTCTTCCAGGTCGTGGCTGCCTTCTCAGCCCTCATCCTCCGCAGGTCCGTCGGACATGCTGGACCCGGACGACATCGTTCACCCCCGTTCATCAGAGTGGGTCCCGTGTGACAAGGTGGCCCAGTACGTCGCTAATTGGCTGAGGAAGCCGGTGGACAAGGATGCTAGGAGCTGCCTGCGCGTGGAGTGTCCCCGGCCGTCGTTGGAGGGCAAGGTGGCCATGACCCCGGACATCGATCCGAAAATGGCGACCTTTCTTCAGAAATTTGTCAAGAACCCTCGGAAGGGTATCGACAGGTCCTGGCGTACTTGCCAGGACAAGCTTTTGGATGCTGTCGGGCCCCTTACCAAGATCTTGGATATGGCGGAGGAGGCCAAGGTGTCGGGCGACGCGATTTCCCCGGAGGTTCTATCCAACTGGGCCCAGTGGGCCATCATTTTCCTTGGCAACGCCAACTGCGCCCTCTCTACGGAGCGGAGGCGCTCCCTGCTTATTAAGGTGGATCCCAAGCTGGGCGACCTCGCCTCGTCAGAGGCAGGTGCAGTGGCCCAAGGGGGTTTGTTCGGTGACACGTTCATCAAGGAATTGGGAAAGTTTGTGGCCACCTTCACGTCCCTGGATGGTGCCCAGTCCAATATTAAAAAGGTCTTCGCGCCTCGTGTTTTCGACAAGGCCGGACGAGGCAGGGGCCGCTCGTTCGGCCGAGGCGCCAGCTCGGATAGAGGTCAAGGCTCCGGACGTGGCCAGTATCAGGACAAGGCCAGGTTCAACAATTTCTACCCCACAAGAGGGCAGAAGTTCGGAGGTCGTGGAGGTCAGCGTGGCCAACAGCAAGGCGGTGGTCGAGGTGAGTGTACTGCCTTCCGCGAGTTTGAGAGTGGGGGGGCGTTTGGCGCAGTTTTTTCCTGCATGGGCCTCCCTTACCAGCGATGCTTGGGTGCTGCAGACGGTTCAGGGCTTCCAAATGGCGTTCCATGGCCGTCTGTGTCAGCTACAGCGTCCTCGCCCCATTACCTTTTCCCAGTGCAATGCGGCTTTGGTGAGCGAAGAGGTCGCTGCCCTCCTCCAAAAAGGGGCGATTTGTTGCACTTGCGAGCACCCCTCAGGTTTCATAAGCAATCTTTTCTTGGTAGACAAGGTAGATGGGGGCAGTCGCTCCGTGATAAATTTGAAGGAGTTCAACGAGTGGTTGGTGTATGGGCATTTCAAAATGGAAGGGATACATCTGCGCGATGTCTTGCGACAGTCCGACTGGATGGTCAGGCTAGACTTGAAAGACGCTTACTTAACGATTCCCATTTTTCCCCCTCATCGGCGTTTCCTCCAGTTCAGGTGGAACGGTCAGGTTTACGAGTTCACCACTCTTCCTTTCGGGCTCTCCTCAGCACCGTGGTGCTTCACAAAGGTGTTGCGACCAGTGGTGGAGGCCTTGCGGGCTCAAGGGGTCAGAATGATAGTGTACCTAGACGACATGCTGCTCATGGACCAGTGCCCCGAGAGGCTGCGGTCACAGTTGCAGTCTGCGGTCAACCTTTTACAAGGCCTGGGGTTTGTGATCAACGAGAAAAAGTCTCTCTTGGTTCCCATGCAGTGCGCTACGTTCCTCGGCTTCACCGTAGACTCGGTGGCGGCCACCTTGAGCCTGCCGGCCAGGAAGATGGCGCGGATCAGGCACGAGTTGCGTCAAACCCTAGCGAAGCAGATGATTTCCTTGCGCCATCTGGCGAGGCTAGTGGGCCTGTTGTCCTCTTCGATCCAGGCTATCTTCCCGGGACCCCTTCATTACCGCGCCATGCAACGCTTGAAGGCGTACCACCTGCGGAGGGGACTGACGTACTCTCAGCTGATTCCCTTGTCGGAGGACGTGAGGGACGAAATGCGGTGGTGGCTTACGCACATGGAGGCCAGGAATGGCCGTGCGATTTTCGGTTCTGCCCCAGATATCGTGATAGAGTCGGACGCCAGCCGTTCCGGCTGGGGGGCGAGGTGCGGAGATTTCTCCACGGGCGGCGCCTGGTCTGTTCTCGAACAGTCCTTGCATATCAACTGCTTGGAGTTGCTAGCGGGCTCCTTCGCAGTGCAATGTTGGACCAAGGACAGAGTGCAATCCTGCGTCCTTCTCAGGATGGACAACGTGTCGGCGGTCCGTTACATCAACCACCTGGGCGGTACCAGGTCCAAGATGTTGGCGGACCTGGCCAGGGATTTCTGGCACTTTTGTCTGGACCGCCAGGTGTCGGTTACGGCGGAATATTTGCCGGGTCGTCAGAACGAGGTGGCCGATTGGCACTCGAGGAATATCCTGGACGCCAGCGTTTGGAAGCTGGACCCTACCCTGTTTGCAGAGCTCTCGGACCGTTGGGGTCCATTTTCAGTGGACCTCTTTGCGTCCCGCTTGGACCACCAGCTCCCGCGGTATTTCAGCTGGCACCCCGACCCTCTGGCGGAAGCGAGGGATGCGTTCCTCCAGGACTAGTCGGGAGTACAGGGTTATGCGTTTCCACCGTTCTCAATGATAACGCTGGTGTCGGCGTTATTGCGCCGTCAGTCAGCGCAGGTGGTGATGATCACTCCGTGGTGGAGGCCGCAAGTTTGGTTTCCGGTTCTTCTGGAACTTTCTTGGTATTTTCCGATCCTACTCCCCCAGTCTCCCCACATTCTACTGAATCCGGAGGGAGCGCCCCACAGGTTAGTCCTGGAGGGCTCGTTGCGCCTGATGGCATGGAGGCTCTCCGGCGACGCTGGACGTTGCCTGGCCTTTCGAGAACAGCAGAGGACTTGCTCTCCAAGGCTTGGGCCGACAGCACGACCAAACGCTACCGATCGGCTTGGCTCCGGTGGAGCCGTTGGTATGTGCGACGGGGTTTGGATCCCGTGGGGGCACCTGTAGTGCGTGTCTTGAATTTCCTGGCGGAACTGTCTGATCAGGGCCTGGCCTATCGATCGATCAATACTTTCCGGTCGGTGGTGTCTGCGGGGCACGACCTGGTTCAGGAGTCCCCGGTTGGCGAACACCCCTTGGTCTGTAGGCTCTTACGGGGTATACGGCTTGCCTTGCCGCCGAAACCTCGGTATTCCGCCCTGTGGGATGTGAACAGAGTGCTGAATTTGTTCCTTTCCTGGCAACCGAACAGGTTTTTATCGCGTAAGGAGTTGACGGCTAAGTTGGCCATGTTGCTGTGCCTGGTGTCCTGCAGGCGTGTCTCGGACGTGCGAGCATTGGATATAACGGCCAGGGTTTTTTCTCCTGAAGGAGTGTCTTTTACTGTCAACAGACGGACCAAAACGCATACTAGGGTAATTTCGTACCCGGCGTTTCAGGACTCCCCTAAGCTGTGCGTAGTGCAGTGCCTCCATGCTTATGAGGATATGACTGAAGAGACTCGCCCTCCGGGTGAGCGGCAGCTGCTTATTGCCCTGCGTAAACCGTATAAGGCAGTTACTTCGCCGACAATCGCCCGTTGGGTGCGTTGGATCATGCAGGAGGCGGGGATTGATACTAAACAATTTGGGGCTCACTCTACGCGAGGTGCCATGGCGTCTAAAGCTTTTGCCCTTGGGGCTCGGTTGGAGGACCTGATGAGAGCGGCCGATTGGTCCTCGGACTCCACGTTCAAGAGGTTCTATTTCAAGCCAGTTATTGATGTGGCCAGATTGGTGGTCGATAAGCTTTGAACTGGCATAATCCGAAGCCTCCGGTCCTGACATAGAATGCGAATTTGCCTAGCCTTGGTGCTGGTAAGTTCCAATTCTATTAAGGACTCGGAGGCGAGGATTATCCCCCCCAGTGACTTCATGGAAGTGGACCCTCCCTGTATGCAATGTAAGTAAAGCGTTTATGTTCTTTTTCGAATGTGCGCTTGTGGCTCTGCGGTGTACTGCTCTTCCTGTTTTTACAGCTGACGTTCTATTAGTGTAGAATGGATCTGATGGTGTGTTCTTTTGCAGGAGCGGATAATTCTAAACAGGATGCGTGAGTGGACGGATGTTCTGGCTTCGCGCAAAGAAAGAGGAGGAGACAAGTACAGTGGAGCATGATGGGAGACACCTGTGCATGGACACTGTAATAGGACTCATGTTTGACTTTATGTTTTCCCCAAATGTTCATGGGAAAAGTAGTTGTGTTATTTTTTCTTGCTGCTGTAGAGAATAAAGCGATGAAAGAATGGCATAATCCTCGCCTCCGATTCCTTAATAGAATTGGAACTTACCAGCACCAAGGCTAGGCAAATTCGCATTCCCCACCCCTCCCAAACCTCACCTTAGCGTACGTGCCCTGATGCATACGCTTGAGTAGCTCACACAGATAAGCCGGGTCACCCAACTCATTTAGAATAACCCAAAGCTTGTCCCTCTGGACCAGGTCAAAAGCGGACCGAAGGTCCACAAAGATCAAATGCAAACTACCCTCCCCTAGGATAACCGTCCTCCAGTAGACCAGCTGTATTCTAAACAGCTGGTCAATCGTAGAAACCCCTGCCCGAAATCCTGCCTGCAGGGAGGTTAGGATGTGATGGTCGTCCATCCAACTCGGCAACCTGGTTAGGAGGACTCTGACAAAGAGTTTCTGGAGGACGTCGATCAAACTTATGGGGCGGTAGTTGGCCGGGTCCAAGGGAGAAACTTTCTTGTGGATGGGTATGATTTCAGCTCCCAGCCAAGTCGGGGGGATGTCCAAACCCTGCATAATGGCATTAAAAAAAGTGCATATATAAGGTGCCCACACCCTTTTCTCGGTCCGATAAAGATCCCGGGGATCTTATCGAGACCGGGGCCTTCCCGGGAGTCAGGCTCCTGATTGCCGCCTTGATTTCCAGGATCGTAAAGGGATAGCTATCATGGGCCCTGCCCATTACGAGGGCTGGATCAGAAATACTAGCGGATTTGTGAAGTTCTGCCGGGAGGACCTGGTACCCTAATGAATAGAGGGGCTTAAAGTGGGCAAGCCACACCTCTTCACTAAGATTAGGAATAATGGCAGAGGACCCTATAGCCAAGCCTCCACGGACCAAATTCCAAAAAGACCTGAACTCACGAGCATCAAGAGCTGCTCTAATTTTTTCCCATCTGTCAGCCTCCCACTCTGATTTGGCTGCACGGGTGAGATTTTTATAGGTTAACCGTGCATTTCTGATGGTCGACTGAGTACCCAATTTCACCTCCTTTATCAGGGTAGATTTAGCCTCCCTGCAACTTTTGTTAAACCAATGCTCTCGCTTAGGTGCCCTCGCCCTACCAGTATTAAAGGTTCCAAAAAATTCAGCCAGTGTGTTAAATAGCGTGTTGTGGGTAGCCTGCAAGGCCGAAAAATGTAAAGACCCACATTTGCGACTCCACAGATCGCTAGCTACTACTAAAGCTCCGGCAACCTGGTTATAAATCTCTGCTAGCATGTCCAGTGCTTGAACCACCTTCTCCCACTTGACACGCCTACCTCCAGCTACTTGAAGTAAGTTTGGGGTGGTTGAAATCCCTGCTCGATCCAGAGGTGTGTGGTTCCCCAAAGGGTTAACTAATTTGAGTGACAGTAAATTGTGATCGCTATCAACCCTTGGTATTACAACAAACGCTTTAAGTCGTGCCCAGAATTCCATGTTGACCAGAATATAATCAATTGTCGTACATTTCCCAGGTCTATTATAGGTATGTGCACCCGGTACATCTGGAAGGAGCCTGCCATTACAGGCCCTTAGGGAAAAGGTTACGACCAGCTTGATAATCGCAAGTGCCAACGGGATCAGGCGTTTTACTGCATACATGGAACATTTTGGGATAGACCAGGACTCATCCTCTTCTGTAGTGACCAGGGTAATCCCCATGAGTGGCTCAAAATAACAGTTAAGATCTGCCCCAATACTTTTATGGTAAAAAGAGGGGAAGGAAGATAAGAGCGCCTCCAGGGCCTCCAGGGTAGATAGGCCCTTCTGTGTTGGGGCAGTACGTAGGTAAATATTGATCACTGCCAGTACCAGCCCATCTTTGAAAGTAAGTGTAATACACAGGATATCTGGGCAGTTAGTGTCGATTACCTTTACTACACACCCCAGGTGGGCAGCCACCCACGTGCACGCCCTCCCGAAAGTCTTCCCCTAGGTCCCTGGACTGCCGCACTGTGGGTAAGACGCAAATCCTACCCTCACAGGAGCAGACAAAAGCCAAGTCTCTTGGAATAAACAGAGGTCAAAACCATCCACCAACTCCCCCCACTCAGGATTTTGTAGCTTTAGCCCCAACCCGGCCACATTGCAAGAACCAATCAATGTGGGATGAACGGCCACTGACCCTGAGGGTTCTACGATAGTATGCACTTGACTAAGAGGGAATGGTGCTGCACAGGGGAGGAAATCCAACACCCGTCCATCTACTATGGGTGCGGAGTTGTCAGCTGGACAAGATAGGCCATGAACGGATGGACTAGGGGTCTGTACCATGGATCCTACAACCCTACTATGGCCCCCCGCTTCCTGACTCACCCCAAAGTTTTGGGCCATTGTGGGAGCACCCGGGGGCAGCGATAGTCAGTCCACACTACTCAAAGCCCAGAAACGATTGGCTACTGGGATATTATACTCTGGGGCACAGTTGCCATAAGGGGGAAGGAAATGATCCTGCGGGCCGATTCCCAATTCAGACAGTAAAAATATCCCAAATGACTAGTGTTAATTGAACCTGGGGGAACTAGGCCACCACTCCCCAGTATTTGATTAACAGCTACAGGGTCCCTAAAGTTAATGATTATACAATCACCCTCGATATCTTTGGGTCTTATCCCCAGCCAGCTAACCCTACGCGCAAACAGAATCTCCCCCGGTCCCTGTCCCATCAGGGGTCTGTGCCTATTTAGCCAGAAGATAACCTTGTTCTTTAGCCGATTCCCAATTCAGACAGTAAAAATATCCCAAATGACTAGTGTTAATTGAACCTGGGGGAACTAGGCCACCACTCCCCAGTATTTGATTAACAGCTACAGGGTCCCTAAAGTTAATGATTATACAATCACCCTCGATATCTTTGGGTCTTATCCCCAGCCAGCTAACCCTACGCGCAAACAGAATCTCCCCCGGTCCCTGTCCCATCAGGGGTCTGTGCCTATTTAGCCAGAAGATAACCTTGTTCTTTAGCTCAGGAAAGGTTTCACCACGTGCACTAGCAAGTGGAGGAACACCCGTAAGCACCACCACATACGGTGCTGTTTTCTTGGAGTTTAACGAGCGGGGAAGATTTATTTGTGCTACCGGTTACATGCTGGCGCCCAGGGAGTACCATGGGGGAATAGAGATCACATGTCGACCTACCAGGTGCAATGGGAGGCACATTAGTGCACCTGGGGGGAGGATTGTTAGCTGGTGTTATAGAGGAATTCTTTGCTACTACATGTTCCAGAGGTTGTGGGGGATTGACGGGGAGGGTACTATCTCCCTGCCTGGCCACTGAAACAGTGGCCAAACTAGGGCCAGGACCTGCTCTTAAGTCCAAATTCCCCGATACAGTAGTAGCCCGTTCATTCCCCAAACCTTTGTTGTTAATGAGTGTCACTAATCTGTCAATCCTAGAGGACAATGTTTTAAAGTGTGAGGTAATGAACTGCTCCATATGGGCCTGGAGATCAATTAACAGGTGAGTAGCCCATAGTGGAGGCCCAATAGAAGGTAAATTGAATCCAGGCTCCGACTGCAATGGAGCTGGTGTAGAGGCTGTTTTTGTAACCTGATTACGTGCGAGTTTCAGCTTCCTACGTTTGTGACTCGGTCGGGGTGCCTTTCTGCCTCCTGATGTTAAGTGTGGCGACGGGTCTACTATGGGGGCAATGGCTTCCGGGTCCAACTGAGCGCAGGGTAACTCTGAAAAAGACGTAAAAAATGATGTATATTCGGAGGGGTTAACTGTAATTTCAGAGAAATCCCGTGCAGGCTGTAAGGGGGCGATCGCCGGAGTGAGGGAGAGACACCTCTCAGTGTTTACAATGGCATTTCAGACGACTCCTATCATTTTTTGCAGCATTTTATCTATAGCTGTAAGCGTGGGTAGTGGTTGGGTGGAAGGTGCTAACTGCCTAGTCATGGGGCGTGAGGTAGAGGTCTTGTTAGTTTTTCCCACGTTACTCATAGCAAATTAAAATTAAAAAAAAGAAAAAGATAGAGGAAGGATCCCTGCTGGAGAAAGATTTACCAAATCAGATTAAACTACACGTTGTAAGGGTCAGAATAAAAAATAATAAGCGTAGACAGGCCCTACTTGATATACCTAAACAAATAGGGACAAGCTTTGACTGATAGAGTGATGATAAAATACACGTGGATAAATTGTTTCCACAATAGCAAAATGAGTCAATACAGTTACCAATCACTGGTAGTGGTTACTGGAGACATCAAGGGGGTGGCCCAGCCCTTCCCCGTACTGCCCCGGACGGCCACAGACGGCCCGCCCTTTGCCCAGGCTTAGCCCGGCTCACACCCGCGTGCGTCCCGCGGGGTGGGAGGCGCAAGGCGTTGAAATAACCCCCGGTGACAAGGGGGAGGGGCTGCTGCTTCTGCCGGTCTCCTCGGGATTGTGGGCTGTGTAGTCCTGCCCCCACTCGCTTCCTTGCACTGTGCCGGTTTCCCGCAGCGTCTCCCGCAAAGCGGGAGGTGCAAGGCGTTAAAATAACCCCCGGTGACAAGGGGGAGGGGCTGCTGCTTTTGCCGGTCTCCTCGGGGATTGTGGGCTGTGTGGTCCTGCCCCCACTCGCTTCCTTGCACTGTGCCGGTTTCCCGCAGCATCTCCCGCGAAGCGGGAGGCGCAAGGCGATGAAATAACCCCCGGTGACAAGGGGGAGGGGCTGCTGCTTCTGCCGGTCTCCTCGGGGACTGTGGGCTGTGTAGTCCTGCCCCCACTTGCTTCCTTGCACTGTGCCGGTTTTCCGCAGCGTCTGCCGGGGTGGGGGGGGGCTCTGTAATCGACAGGGGCCTCCTCCAGAGCTGTGGCGGAGTACAGGGCGATCTGGAAGCAGACGGGTACAGTAAGGGTACCTCTGCGGCAGAAGGGTACAGTAAGGGTACCTCTGCCTGGCACAGTAAGGGTGCCTGAGCCAAGGACCAGGAGCCGAAGGAGGTTCCGGGAAACCGCGATGGCGCCCCGTTAGTCGTTCGGGCGGTCGGGGGCCTGAACCGATCGGGGGTGTGCCACACCGCTCCGCCCTGACAGGGGGGGCGGGACAGCGAGGTAATGTGCTGCACCGTCAGAGCATCGACTCGCCGTGCAAGATGGCTCCTTAGGCATGCGGGCCAGCGAGGGGCTGCCTGCTTTGGATCACCGGTAAGATGACCCACCGTAAAACGACATACGTGTGTTGAATGAAATAAACCTGCAGCGGTTCTTTCCCACAAATATGTCTCCAAAGTTTCATTTGGGTGGGAATTGTGTATATGTACAAGCGGGCGGGAGTGAATGGCGGTGTGGGCACTATGCCGCTGACCGCGTGACCCGCAGGGGAACATTGGCGGGGCAGCGCTTTAGTCCCACCCGGCAAGCTCCAGCCAACACTGATGGGCGCCAGGGGAGGGCTTACCTGTGGGAGGGGCGAACCCGCTATTTATACCACGGTGGCCAAGGCTCGGCCTCTCTCCATCCCTGTTCACCCGCGGCTCAAGCGCTGTTACCACCCTGAACCCTGACCCAGCAGCTTGAGCGGCGGCGCGAAGTAATAGAATGTTGTAATGTTCTTCTTTGTGTTGCAGGCGGAGTTACAGGGTGATCTGGAAGCAGACGGGTACAGTAAGGGTACCTCTGCGGCAGAAGGGTACAGTAAGGGTTTCTCTGCCTGGCACAGTAGGGGTGCCTGAGCCAAGGACCAGGAGCCGAAGGAGGTTCCGGGAAACCGCGACAGCGCCCCGTTAGTCCTTCGGGCGGTCGGGGGGCCTGAACCGATCGGGGGTGTGCCACACCGCTCCGCCCTGACAGGGGGGGCCGAAGTATAACGAAGTTGGTAATGTGCTGCACCGTCAGAGCATCGACTCGCCGTGCAAGATGGCTCCTTAGGCATGCGGGACAGCGAGGGACTGCCTGCTTTGGATCGCCCGTAAGATGACCCACCATAAAACGTCATACGTGTGTTGTATGAAATAAACCTGCAGCAGTTCTTTCCCACAAATATGTCTCCAGAGTTTCATTTGGGTGGGAATTGTGTATATGTACAAGCGGGCGGGAGTGAATGGCGGTGTGGGCACTATGCCGCGAAGCAGGAGGCTCAAGGCGTTGAAATAACCCACGGTAACAAGGGGAAGGGGCTGCTGCTTCTGCCGGTCTCCTCGGGGATTGTGGCCTGTGTGGTCCTGCCCCCACTCACGTCCTTGTACTGTGCCGGTTTCCCGCAGTGTCTCCAGCGAAGCGGGTGGCGCAAGGCGTTGAAATAACCCCCGGTGACAAAGGGGAGGGGCTGCTGCTTCTGCCCGTCTCCTCGGGGATTGTGGGCTGTGTAGTCCTGCTCCCACTCGCTTCCTTGCACTGTGCCGGTTTCCCGCAGCGTCTCCCGCAAAGCGGGAGGCGCAAGGCGTTGAAATAACCCCCGGTGACAAGGGGGAGGGGCTGCTGCTTCTGCCCGTCTCCTCGGGGATTGTGGGCTGTGTGGTCCTGCCCCCACTCACGTCCTTGTACTGTGCCGGTTTCCCGCAGTGTCTCCAGCGAAGCGGGTGGCGCAAGGCGTTGAAATAACCCCCGGTGACAAGGGGGAGGGGCTGCTGCTTCTGCCCGTCTCCTCGGGGATTGTGGGCTGTGTGGTCCTGCCCCCACTCACGTCCTTGTACTGTGCCGGTTTCCCGCAGTGTCTCCAGCGAAGCGGGTGGCGCAAGGCGTTGAAATAACCCCCGGTGACAAGGGGAAGGGGCTGCTGCTTCTGCCGGTCTCCTCGGGGATTGTGGCCTGTGTGGTCCTGCCCCCACTCACGTCCTTGTACTGTGCCGGTTTCCCGCAGTGTCTCCAGCGAAGCGGGTGGCGCAAGGCGTTGAAATAACCCCCGGTGACAAGGGGGAGGGGCTGCTGCTTCTGCCGGTCTCCTCGGGGATTGTGGGCTGTGTGGTCCTGCCCCCACTCGCTTCCTTGCACTGTGCTGGTTTCCCGCAGCGTCTCCCAGAAAACAATGATTTGTACAAGTCATGGAGTGGAAAAGGTGCGCACTCGTGAGATGGTGTCATTTGGTAGCCTCTCCCTACATGCCTCTCTCTGAATGTGCCTATAGGTGCCTGTCCCTTTTACTTGTTCGGCCGATCAGCTTACATCTATTGCTTTTAATGTGGCTGAACCAGTTACTATACTGGCCTGATACTATGCCATCTTCTCTTTAAGTTTGTTCTCTACTGGTGCTTCTTCTGCAATTGAGCATTTCTCCACAAGCTTGAGTACAACTGCGCTTTTCCTCAATGTTCTTGCATGTCGTATCTACTGTTCCCTGTATGCGAACCCATTTTTTCTGCATCCCCGAACTTTGGTAGAATCTTACCTTGCGTAAAGCGCTATAGAAATAAGCAATAAAATGCAACATTCCTACTTGGAACGGGATGCGGCTGTGTGCTCATGCATGAAGCTGTGCATATTCCTCCAAGCGCCTGCATGTAGGTGTCTGTTCCTCCATGTGCTTTTCTCTATAATTCCTCTTTGCGCTGCTCCTTCGTGTACCGGTTTGTAAATGACTGTGTGCAGTAGAGGCTAGTGCACATATTGATTTTGTAACCCTGTGCCACTGTTCTACAAAGGTGGGGGGGCATAGGAGTGGCAGATCTGCATGCTCCAATCACATTGGCACACAATGCAACCTTCAGAAACCCAATCAAGAACTGTAGTTAGATTGGGAACTAAATATTTATGTTCACTAGGGCTGCAGTTGTGACACCGGGAACATGCACCAACTACACAAGAAAAAGCACACACCCCATTCTTTGGGAGACCCCACCTCCCATACACATGCTAAGGAAGCACAGGGCATTTTATTTTTTTATATAAAGATTTTGTTCCTTTGGTTTACTAAAGGGGCTTCTAACCCCCCAAAAAAAGAAACACTTGCAAAGTGGTGGCAAGCAACGCAAATGACATGCCAGAGGGGGTTGGAAGGGATGCAGGCAAGCAACACCAACGCAATACAGGAGATAGTGGATGGTACAGTGGCAAGAAACAAGAATGGATGCAGGAGGCTGTAAGCAACAACACAAGACAGGAAGTAGGGGAGAGATAGCTTGAAAACACATGCACTCTTATGGAGCGCTGCAATGAAAATAACTAAAATAAATTTGAAAAGAAGTACCTCTGCGACAGTTAGGGAACGACAGTAATAAAGAAATAAATCAGTACTTGGTCCATGCTCCATCAAAGGGAGAAACACAGGAAGAGGAACTGAAGTAGATAGCCCATGACCAATAAAAAGCAAGCAAATGAGAGTGATAATGAAGCCAGCCAATGGTAGGCAATGGGTGGGATCCAAGCCCCCTGTATGTATAGAGAATGTCTCAGAAGTAACAGACCTAAAAAAGGTTTTCTAGGAATAGGTTACTCCGGGCTTACGTAGCTTTCACTCATGAATTTCGAAAACTAAAACAAGTTTATTCTAAAGTTATGAGTAAACCGGTCTTACAACGAAAAATGCTCAGTTTGGACGGAAGCCACAAACGATCGGTCCTTAATCTCGGAAATCAGACAACACTGGACACTCAAAGCAGCAACTGTGATAATGAAGGTCTTGAAATCTCGTGTTGCTAAGACTTAAGGAACAACAGAGCAGATTTCCCTCCACGATTTCAGCCTTCCACTGAACTACCAGATTAATGTTCCCATCTCTCCATTGAATGATTGTAGAAAGGCCAATTTCACTAGGAGATAATATCAGTTCTGCTGACTGCTCATTTCTAAGCAGTTTCAATGCAAGCAGAAAGGGGAACGCAGTGCAACAAGGTGTGGGTTTCCCAAGTATTTTACAATGGAGTAGAAGGGATTATAATCAGGGCCACTAGAATTATGTGACGGAGAGGGCCAAATTATTGGGCAGGGTTGACGCAATAACGCGGCATGGAAAGGCAATTATGTGTTTTAAAGTGACACATTTTGTCACAGTATAACTGCAATATTTTGCCTTGTTCACACACGATAACACTGTCTAGAAAAATATTCCACATCATAAGTAACAGTTTCACACTCAAAAATAGTAAGAAGCAATTAAAAGTTGACCAGCTGACTTCTGTCAAAGGCTTATCACGGCAGGGCAAAACGTGTTGCACCATTTAAAAAAAACTTTTGATCCGTTTTAACTGTACCAATTTTTTGGGTAAAATCTGCAAATTATACAAATAGATGATGGATAATGCGGCAAAAGCACTAAATACATAATTATCCGGAAAACCCCGCCAGCCAACAGAGCACACTTTCTCAAAAAGTGTGGGTATTCTGTGGTGAATGACACAGCAGATATGCAAACAAAGGTTTTCAATTTGCTCACACTTTAGTATTTCAAAAAAGGAGGGAAACCGCTTGCGGGCTGTATCTCACAGTAGTTGGCCATCCTTCATTCGACCTGCAGATTCTGGCACTGCAGTGAGAAAATGAGAATTGAACCCGCGGCACCAGCCCCGCAGTAACAGAAGCACTTTGACCGCAAGTATTGAGTGCGGGTGTCAGACCCCAGGGGAAGAGTTCAAGGGCTTCTCACGCCTTAATGTCCTTTTGAAGGTGGAAGAACGGATTAGCTCCTGCGTGTCAATATAGTTACCAATTACTTGATATTGACCAAAAGACAAAAAAATAGGCTATAGCACTTAAAAAAAAGAAAGTTACACTCTGAAGTTTTAAAATGCAATTGCCGTAAAACAAGAGCAGCTTACCTCGATTCAGGAAGGCTCGGTTTAGCCCTCCTACTTGGCAGCTATTGATATATTTACAGTACAGGAAGAGACACGGCGTGAACAATGCAAAGCACAGAACCGGTTTCTTCTACGGTTATCAAAAGAATGTACTAATGCCGCATTATCCATGAACACTGTGTTTCACGTTTTAAGCTTCGTTTAAAGGCCTGTCAAGGACATGTGAAAAACTCACCTTTTACTCTGTGCATCTAAAAATAAAAGCGCGTGTTTGATCGACCTACCACAGCAATTTTTGCAGCAGCGCAGTAACCTCCAAACTATAACAAGTCGGCCTGGAGCGTGCCTTGGAAGAGACACGGGAGGGCAGGAGTGTGACGCCGTGAGCATGCACGTTGGCGTTCCCTGCTTCTTGCACGTTCACAGATTGGTGTCTGCTCGTGCACCGGTCTGTATCACTTGGGGAGGCAACACGACGACAATAAGGCTCGCAAGCAGCAGCCCTTCGCGCTGCAACGCCAGGTGAGCCCTAAAAATGAATTCCTAGCGTTTTCTTTTGTTTTGATCTGACTGCTGGAGACGGGTGTGTTTCCAGGTCCTCAGGGGACCCGATGTTAACACATCCGGGAGCCGAGGCACCGGGAGAGCGGGATTTGGTCATAATTAGTCACCCCTTGTGGACTACTGAGGAAGCCAGGATAAGAGCTCAGGAGTCCCAGCTCCAAAGATTACATTACATCTCAACTGAGGAATCAGACAACTTAATTTGAACTCATGCCTAATGAGGCCACGTACTAATGTGACAATTAGACTCGCCCCGTTAGTCCTTCGGGCAGTTGTGGGCCTTAACAACCAGGGGCTTGCCTTGCTACGCACCGCCCTGGAGGGACGTGAGTAAAAAGGGACCAATGTGTCACGTGAACCGGAAAGAGGATCACCCCATAAGGTGTAGCACTGATTGGGTTCTTCACAGTGCTTGGCTCTTCAGGCGGGCATGGCAGCTTCAGTTGGTTACAGCTGCCTGTTCTTGGATCGCCCATAAGATAACTCACCATATTGCATACTTTTGTATGGAATAAACCTGCAGCAATATTTTCCCTAACAAAAGTTGTGTTGTGTTTTTATTTATTCAGCATGCATGCTCTGTTGTTGTGTGGGTGGGGTGTGTTGCCAATAATGGCACTATGCATCTCATCTGAGGAATCAGACGACGTCATGACATCTCATGCCTAATGAGACCACGTACTAATGTGACCATTAGACTTCATCTCAATGGAGGAAACAGACGGCGTCATTACATCTCATGCGTAACGAGACTACATGCTAATGTGACCATGAGACTGCATCTCATTTGAAGAATCAGTAACATCATGTCATCTCATGCATAATGAGACCACATCTTATACGTAATGAGACCATGTACTAAAGTGAACATGAGACTGCATCTCAATGGAGGCAGAAGACAACATCTTGTTATCTCATGCATTATGAGACCACATACTAATGTTACCATGAGACTGCATCTCAATCGAAGGAGCAGACAACGTCATGTCATCTCATGCATAATGACACCACATACTAATGTGACCATTAGACTGCTACATCTCAATAGAGGCTGCAGACGACGTCATGTCATCTCATGCGTAACAAGACTACATGCTAATGTGACCATGAGACTGCATCTCATCTGACGAATCAGACACCATCATGTCATCTCATGCGTAATGAGACCACATCTTATGCGTAATGAGACGTGTACTAAAGTGAACATGAGACTGCATCTCAATGGAGGCAGCAGACGGAGTCATGTCAACTCATGCGTAATGAGACCATGTACTAAGTGAACATGAGACTGTATCTGAATGGAGGCAGCAGACAACATCTTGTCATCTCATACATTATGAGACCACGTACTAATGTTACCATGAGACTGCATCTCAATCGAGGGAGCAGACAACGTCATGTCATCTCATGCATAATGACACCACGTACTAATGTGACCATTAGACTGCTGCTTCTCAATAGAGGATGCAGACGACATCATGTCATCTCATGCGTAACAAGACTACATGCTAAAGTGAACATGAGGCTGCATCTCAGCTGAGGAATCAGACAACGTCATGACATCTCATGCATAATGAGACTACATGCTAAAGTGAATATAAAAAGTGCATCTCATCTGCGGAATCAGCCAATGTTGTGGCATCTCATGCATAACGAGAAACTCACTAATGTGATCATTAGACTGCATCTCAATAAAGGGACCAGACGAGGACATGTCATCTCATGAGCAATGAGACCACACACTAATGTGACCATGAAGCTGCATCTCAATGAAGGAACAAGACAACGTCATGTCAACTCATGCCTAATGAGACCACATGTAATGTAATGTAAAAAGTTCTTGTATAGCGCGGACTTGACTCCAAGGAGCATCATTTCGCTTTAGACAGGATAGGCAGAGAAGTGGGGAGTCTATCTGATCGTAATAGGAAACTGCGGTTTCAGATTAAGCTTTTGCACATGGTGCCGGATAGATTATATATCCACATTTTTAGGGTCTTTCTGAAATCTGTTTCTGATCCAATTTGGTGAAGGGACGGCGGGAGAAGGTTCCAGGCCTTGGAACCCAAGACTGATAGAGCCTTTCCTCCTCACGTTTTCAGTTTGAAGTTGGGGATAGTAAGGAGGTTAGCTTTTTGGGACCTCAGGTTACGCGAAGGGATGTAGTGTCTGAACATGCTCCAAATGTAGCTGGGTCCTTTCCCAAGGAAGGCCCTGAAGGTGATTAGAAGGATTTTGAAAAGAACCCGTTTGTGGATCGGCAGCCAGTGTAGTATGTCCATTGCTGCTGTAGCTGAAGTTCTTCTGTTCCATCCTAGCACCAGTCTTGCCGCTGCATGTTGTACCATTTGCAGTTTATGGCAGATCATCCTGTTTGTCCCTGCATATAGGCTATTGCAGTAGTCAAGACTTGATGTTATAAGTGCTACTGCAGCCATTTTACGTGCAGGGAGTGGTATTAGGTCAAAGAATTTTCTGAGCCCTTTTTTGATGCCGAAGCAGGTTCCTGCTACCTCCACTGCTTGATGTTTAAAAGTCAGAAAGAAATCGAATCTGATCCCTAGATTTTGGACTGACAGGATGGTGTTAGGGGGGACGGTAGCATCTTGCGGCCACCATAGTGAGGGGTTAAACAGATTCCCCTTTCCATATGGCACGATCTCTGTTTTCCCTGAGTTGCATTTAAGATGGTTCGCTCTCATCCATTGGGAAGTGGCTTTCAGGCAGTTTTTGAGCCTCCTTTCAGCCTCATCGGTGTTATCTTCCATCACCAGGATGAGCTGCGTATCATCCGCATATGAAATGGTGTTGATGTTAAAGGATGATATGAGTGCGATCAGGGGGGCCATATATACATTAAAAAGTGTCGGGCTCAGACAGGAGCCCTGAGGTACTCCCGAGGTGAGCCGTTTTTCTTCAGACCTAAACTGGCCTAAGGTGACCACTTGTGCCTGTTTGCTAAGAAGCTTTTTAGCCAGCCCAGCACATTTCCAGCTATCCCTGCCGCGGCTAGACGGTCCACCAAGATGACATGTGAGATTGTATCAAACGCCGCGGACAGGTCTAGCAGCACCAGGACCGCCTTCTTTCCCTGATCCATTGCAGCCCTTAGAGTTTCAGAAGTGAAAATCAGGGCTGATTCCGTCGAATGTTGTGACCTAAAACCAGCTTGGTTAGGGTGCCATATATTATTGGCCTCCAAAAAGGCGGTGAGCTGCCTATTCACGGATTTCTCTGTTAATTTGCACAGAGCTGGGAGCAGGGAGATGGGTCGCAGATTTGTCAGAGTTGTAGGCCTCCAAAAAGGCGGTGAGCTGCCTATTCACGGATTTCTCTGTTAATTTGCACAGAGCTGGGAGCAGGGAGATGGGTCGCAGATTTGTCAGAGTTGTAGGGTCTGGTAAATGTTTTTTCTGCAGGGGCTTTACTGCTGCAAGTTTCCATTCTTCAGGGACTAAGCCAAGATTGAGTGAGGAGTTGATAATGCTATTTATGATGGGGTTGACAATGTCCACCATTGTGTGAAGCACAAAGGGAGGGCAGGGATCAAAAGGGGAGCCTGATTTGACCTTTACAATTTCTGCCCGGGATTCCTTTAGGCTAACCGCATGAAAGATGGCCATGGGGGAAGTAGTGGTTGTGACGGCTCTGTTTGCTGGCTCCTTATGCGTTAGTGGATGGGAGAAATCCTTTATGATCTTTTTAATTTTTTCTTCAAAGAAATCTGCTATTATTATGCTAAAGTGAACATAAAACTGCATCTCATTTGAGGAATCAGAAAACATCATGACATCTCACACGTAATGAGACCACATACTTATGTCACCATTAGACTGCATTTCAATGAAGAAAGCAGACAAAATCATGTCATCTCATTCCTAATGAGACTACATACTAAAGTGAAAATAAAACTGCATCTCTTCTGAGGAATCAGACAACGTCATGACATCTCACGCGTAATGAGACCACTTATAAATGTGATCATTAGACTGCATCTCAATGGAGGAACTAGACAACATCGAATCATCTCATGCCGAATGAGACGACATGCTAAAGTGAATATGAGACTACCTCATCTGAGGAATAAGATGACGTCATGACATCTCATGCATAATGAGACCACATACTAAGGTGACCATTAGACTGCTGCTTCTCAATGGAGAAATCAGACAATGTCTTGTCATCTCATACATAATGAGACTACATGCTAAAGTGAACATGAGACTGCATCTCATTTGAGGAATCAGGCGACGTCATGACATTGCATTAGGCATGAGCGAATTTTGCGGATCTCGCGTTCGCGAATTTTGCGGATTTGCGGATTCGCAATCCGCAAAATCCGCGAATTCCCGCGAATTTGCGGATTTTTTTTTTTTGTGTTCGCCCGTGTTTCTGCCAGTTCGCGAGGGTTTTGTACACTTTCGCAAATTGCGAACTTACCTGTCGGGTCGCAAGTTTCGCGAACTTGTTGTTTCTATGTGTCCAGCCTGTTTGGGACACTCTTCTTCATCACTGCCACTCTCTGTCACCACTGCCACTCTCTGACTACTCATGCCACCCTCTGGCCCACCCATGCCACCCTCTGTTTCATCACCACACCCTCTGGTTGTCCAGTGTACATTATTTTCGGCAAAGCAAAGCACACCTTCCCTGCCTCAAGTGACCTGAATTAATTTGGGGCTGATTAATGTGTCACAGAATATTTTTTTAGCTGGCACCTGCTTCCTTAGTGCGCCCTGATTAGTGATCTTTTGCACTTGCTAAGTGCTTTCATTGTTGCAAAATTAGTTACAACACCTGCCCTGCCCCAACTGACAATAATGAATTAGGGGCTGATTAATGGATTTTAACTTCCAGCCTGGCTCCTGCTTGTCTCCCTTAGCTGTAATTCAGGACCTTTGTGGCATATGTGTAACTATTCTGAGGTTCAGAGCAGGGTCACATAATAGTTTCAACTGGCAACTGAACTCTGGAGGGGCCCCTCAGGAAGCACTACAGGAAATGGCTACTAATGATGAGCCTGAACTTTTGAACCTGGTAAGTAGTTACTTTCAGTTTTGCTAAGATCGTATTTCTGCAATTTTGCACTTATTCGCGGGGCGCGAACTCACGCGAACTCACGCGAACAGTGCGAGCAGTGCGAGCAAAATCCGCTGCTCGCGGATTTGCGGATTTTGCGGGAGATTCGCAAATCTCGCGGATTGCGGATTTCCCGAAAATCCGCAAAATCCGCGAGCGGAACGGATTTTCCGCCCACCCCTACATTGCATGCATAATGAGACCATGCACTAATGTGACCATTAGACTGCATCTCAATGGCGGAACCAGACAACGTCATGTCATCTCATGCATAACAAGACTACATACTAAAGTGAAAATGAGACTGCATTTCATCCAAGGAATCAGACGACGTCATGACATCTCATGAATAATGAAACCATGCACTAATGTGACCATTAGACTGCATCTCAATGGACGGAGCAGACAATGTCATGTCATCTCATGCCTAATGAGACTACATGCTAAAGTGAACATGAGACTACCTCATCTGAAGAATCAGATGACGTCATCATGCATAATGAGACCACATACTAAGGTGACCATTAGACTGCATCTCATCCAAGGAATCGGATGACGTCATGTCATCTCATGTGTAACGAGATACATAGTAAAGAGAACATGAGACTGCATCTCATCTAAGGAATCAGATGACGTCATGTCATTTCATGTGTAATGAGATCATGCACTAATGTGACCATTAGACTGGATCTCAATGGAGAATCTAGACAATGTCATGTTATCCCATGCATAATGAGACCAGGTACTAATGTGACCATTAGACTGCTGCATCTCAATGGAGGAACCAGGCGACATCATGTCATCTCATGCATAATGGGACTACATGCTAAAGTGAACATGAAATGCATCTCATCTGAGGATTCAGATATCATGTCATCTCATATATAATGAGACCTCGTACTGATGTGACCATTAGACTGCATCTCAATGGAGGAAGCAGACAACGTCATGTCATCATATGCCTAACAAGACTACATGCTTAAGTGAACATGAGACTGCATCTCATCTGAGGAATAAGACATCATGTCATCTCATGCGCAATGAGACCACGCACTAATGTGACCATGAGGCTGCATCTCAATGGAGGAACAAGACAACGTCATGTCATCTCATGAATAATGAGACCATGTATTAATATGACAATGAGACTGCATCTCATCTGAGGAATCAGTCAATGTCATTTCATTTCATGCATAATGAGATCACTTACTGATTTGATCATTAGACTGTTATCTCATGTGTAATGAGACTACATGCAAATGTGACCATGAGAAAGCACCTCATCTGAGGAATAAGATTTTGTCATGTCATCACATGAATAATGAGGTATACACTCAAAATATCGAGTTTTTAATATCGATTTGCATTAATATCGATTAAAAAATATAGAATGGACACAATATCGACTGGACAGAATATAGACTACAAAAATATCGAATAGGATAGCACTTATCTCGAATCAAAAATATAGAATGGACATAATATCGAATGGACAGAATATAGACTACAAAAATATAGAATGGACCGAATATAGACTACAAAAATATCGAATTTGAGGTAAGTAAGTTAATATCAATTTTTAAAGTGTTTTTTATGTCAGTATATGTGCGAAAAGTGTATATTTATTTTATTATTTATATTAGTTAATTATTTTTATGGTATTTAATTTTTGCGTAATATAATTCTGTAGCGGGTTGTGGGTTTATAGGGGAATAGGGTGGGAAGTAATTTAATTACAATTAATAAAACATGTTAATTTATTTATTGGTATTTATTTTGAATTAATTGTTAATTAATTATTAATTCTAATTAATTAAAATATAATTGGTAATTATTTTTAATTAATTGATTAATTGATAATTATGTTAATTTTAGTAATATATTTTCTGTAGCGGGTTGTGGGTTTATAGGGCAATAGGGTGGGAAGTAATTTAATTATAATTAATTAAATATGTTAATTCATTTATTGGTATTTATTTTAAATTATTTGTTAATTAATTATTAATTGGTAATAATTAAAATATAATTGGTAAATAATTTTAATTAATTTATTAATAGATAAATATTTTAATTTAAGTAATTTATTTTCTGTAGCGGTTTGTGAGTTTATAGGGTAATATGGTGGGAAGTAATTTCATTATAATTAATTAAATATGTTAATTTTTTTCATTGGTATTTATTTTGAATTGTTAATTAATTATTGATTGTTAATTAATTAAAATATAATTGGTAATTCATTTTAATTAATTGAATAATTGATGTATATGTTAATTTTTGTAATTTATTTTCTGTAGTGGGTTGTGGGTTTATAGGGGAATAGGGTCGGAAGTTATTTAATTATAAATAATTAAATATGTTAATTTATGTATTAGTATTTATTTTTAATTATTGTTCATTAATTATTAATTGGTAATTAATTAAAATATAATGGGTAATTAATTTTAATTAATTTAGTAATTGATAATTATGTTAATTTTATTAATTTATTTTCTGTAGTGGGTTGTGGGTTTATAGGGGAATAGGGTGGGAAGTAATTTAATTGTAAGCAATTAATTATTTTTTTATCTAATTTTTTTTCATTGTTAATTAATTTATTGCTAATTGGTAAATATTTTGTATTAGTAGGTAATTATTTTTAATAATGAATTTTTATTTGTATTTTTAATTGATTAATTAATATATTATTTTAATTAATTTGAAATTGGTATTAATATTAATTTTATTTTTATTTATATATGAAGTATTTACTTTTCCTAGTGTTGCACTCACTGGACTGGGAATAGTAATGTTTACCCTCCTGCTATCCAACGCTTTCCCTACTGTTGCACTCACTGGAGTGGGAATAGTAATTTTTACCCCTACGCTATCCAACACTTTCCTTACTGTTGCACTCTTTGGAGTGGGAATAGTAATTTTTACTACTACGCTATCCAACGCTTTCCCTACTGTTGCACTCACTGGAGTGGGAATAGTAATTTGTACCCCTACGCTATCCTACGCTTTCCCTACTGTTGCACTCTCTGGAGTGGGAATAGTAATTTTTACCCTCCCTCTATCCAACGCTTTCCCTACTGTTGCACTCACTGGAGTGGGAATAGTAATTTTTACCCCTACGCTATCCAACACTTTCCTTACTGTTGCACTCTTTGGGGTGGGAATAGTAATTTTTACCCCTACGCTATCCAACGCTTTCCCTACTGTTGCGCTCACTGGAGTGGGAATAGTAATTTTTACCCCTACGCTATCCAACGCTTTCCCTATTGTTGCACTCTCTGGAGTGGGAATAGTAATTTTACCCTCCCACTATCTAACGCTTTCCCTATTGTTGCACTCACTGGAGTGGGAATAGTAATTTTTAGCCCTGCGCTATCCAACGCTTTCCCTACTGTTGCACTCACTGGAGTGGGAATAGTAATATTTACCCCTACGCTATCCAACGCTTTCCTTACTGTTGCACTCTCTGGAGTGGGAATAGTAATTTTTACCCCTACGCTATCCAACGCTTTCCCTACTGTTGCACTCTCTGGAGTGGGAATAGTCATTTTTACCTCTACGCTATCCAACGCTTTCCCTACTGTTGCATTCTTTGGAGTGGGAATAGTAATTTTCACCTTCCCGGTATCCAATGCTTTCCCTACTGTTGCACTCACTGGAGTGGGAATAGTAAATGTAAAGCCTACGCTATCCAACTTTTTCCCTACTGTTGCACTTACTGGAGTTGGAATAGTAATTTTTACCCCTACGCTATCCAACCCTTATTCTACTGTTGCACTTTCTGGAGTGGGAATAGTAATTTTTACCCTGACTCTATCCAACGCTTTCCCTACTGTTCCACTCACTGGAGTAGGAATAGTAATTTTTACCCCTACGCTATCCAACGCTTTCCCTACTGTTGTACTCACTGGAGTGGGATTAGTCATTTTTACCCCTACGCTATCCAACACTTTCCCTACTGTTGCAATCTCTGGAGTGGGAATAGTAATTTTTACCCTCCCGCTATCCAACGCTTTCCCTACTGTTGCACTCACTGGAGTGGGAATAGTAACTTTTAACCCTACGCTATCCAAAGCTTTCCCTACTGTTGCACTCACTGGAGTGGGAATAGTAATTTTTACCCCTACGCTATCCAACACTTTCCCTACTGTTTCACTCTCTGGAGTGGGAATAGTAATTTTTACCCTCCCGCTATCCAACGCTTTCCCTACTGTTGCACTCACTGGAGTGGGAATAGTAATTTTTACTGCTACGCTATCCAATGTTTTTTCTACTGTTGCACTCACTGGCTTGGTAATAGTAAATGTAACCCTTTCGCTATCCTATGGTAAATATATTGTATATTTTTTATAAAATCTTTGTTTATATATATATATATATATATATATATACTAGCAGCCCGTCTACAAGTTGTTCGGGTATGAATTGCTGCCAGCCAGTAGTATATCGTTTCGTAGGATACAGTTTTGATAGAATTTCTTATCTGTGACAGGCCTGTGAAACGCTCTGATTCACAGTGCACTGCTGATGCACTTAAGAGTGCACGTTCAGTAGTGTGTGAACTCGAGTTTCCCTACTTTATTTTTCCTTGCAATATTATATAGCGCGAACTCAACAACATGGCATGAGCACAATTTACATTACAGAAGAACACATTCATTTGTGGTAGGCACGGGGAGACAAAGCGATTTGCCTGGAATCACAGGATGTTGAGCTGATGCCGAGATTCGAACGTGGCTCCCCAGATCTAAAGTTCGCAATTCTAGAACTTGTGGCGGAAGGTGTGTCTGAAAGTGTATGTCGGTGCTGGCCATCAATGAGAAAGACCTGTGCATTTTTCAAATCGGTGGTGAAAAAATATGAGTATGTTGCTGGAGATGTGGGCCGCCGTGCCACCAATGTACTTACGAGGGGAGGGTAAACACTCATTATTGCGCAACTTTCGTTCTGCATTCCATCACTACGCATACTTTCATTACGAAAGTACCATGACTCCGCAATGCCATTATAACGCATGGCATTACATTTCATATGCTTTTACCACGCATACATTTACAACGAAATTCGTTGTAAATGCATTAAAGGTAAAAGCATGTTTTTTTTTATGTTTGGATAAGGTAAGTATGGGTATAGGGGTATATGTTTTGGGGTACTGAGGTATATGTTTTGGGGTGTTTGGGTATTTTAAGGGTTCAGATATTGTTTTGGGTTATGGGGTACAGGGGTAGATTTAGGGTTTAGGGATAGGTATGGGTTTTGGGGTACAGGGGTATTTTAGGGGTTCAGGGCTAGGTTTGGGTTTTGGGGTACAGGGGTATTTTTAGGGTTCTGGGGTAGGTTTGGGTTTTGGGGTACAGGGTTATTTTTATGGTTCAGGGCTAGGTTTGGGTTTTGGGGTATAGGGCTATTTTTTTTTTTAAAGATATTTTTATTGAGAAGATAGAGAGATAGAAAAAATAGAAGAGAGAAGGGATGAAAGCACATGAATTGCAAAACAAAGAAGTGCCCTCGCAGGGGCCAATGCAAAAGGCCGAGCAGCATTAACAGTAATGAAGGGCCGTACAGCGTCATCACTCAGGGCAGGAAAAAAGAGTTCAAAAATCCGCCCGGGACAATGTCATGCCCCCCGAGAAGACCCGGAGGGGAAAGCCCGCACTGGCATCGGGCAAAGCTATCCAAGTCAGAGGCTTAGTCGACCAAGTCCATGCACGTCTCCAAGCGGCCCGGCCATAAGGAAGACAACGCGGCAAAGACGAATCAAACGTCTTCATCCCCCTCCAGAAAAGAAAAACAAAACAAACCCCCCCCCCAGAGGCTCCAACCTCGCCGGTGCTTCCCTCCCCCCGTTGGTGGCAGCCTGACAACAACCATTCACACAAGCACAGTTCACACCTGAAACAGATGTAGGGCGCGTATGGTGGGCGGGCAAACCGCTGACGGCAACCCTCGAGAGAGAAAGCGGACCAGTGGGCCCCATCTGAAAGTAAAGTTCTTAAAGTTATTTCTGAAAATGTCCGCCATACGCTCCACACTCAGCAACTTCCACAACCTAGCGAACCAAAGGGAAAGAGCTGGGGCCTCCCTCTTTTTCCATGCAGCAGCCAGAGTCAATTTGGCCGCACCCAAACAGAGCCAAAGGATGTGTTTGTCAGCCCTGGTTTGGTGCTCCAGAAGCGGGTCCCGAAGGCCCAGGAGCACGAAGCCAATGGAATCTGGAATCGGGTAGCCCAGGATCTCCCTAATATGAGACAGAATCTCCTCCCAATAGGGGCGTATGATGGGGCAATCCCACCAGATATGGCGAAAGTCCCCCAGGAGACCACAGCCCCGCCAACATCTGTCAGACGCGGAAGGAAAAATCTTTTTCAACCGGGTCGGATACAGATACCAATCCAGCATGGTCTTCATATGTGCTTCTCGCAGATCGATAGAGTGATTAAATTTGTGCAGATCTCGCCAAAGATGAGACCACTCTTCGTCGGAGATATCCCGCCCCAGGTGCTCCTCCCACAAACCCATGTATCTAGGGCGAGGTGAGATAGCCGTGGTTAATAGTAAATCATAGAGGAATGAAATCACCCCCTTCATAGATGATGTGCGTGTGATGTAAGATTCGAAATCCGTGGGAGGCCACGTCGCGGCGTCCCGTACCTCAGGAGACAATGCCCAATGCAGCAGCCGGGTGTGCCGGTAGCGCTCAGTAGGTGGCACCCCATAGTCACGCATGCAATTTTGGAAGGTGAACGGCTCATAGCCATGGAACAAATGTGTAAGTGCGTGGCAGCCCCCCGCCTTCCACCCATCAAAGGGCCCCTCAACAAGAGCCGGCGGAAACGCTGGGTTAAAGTGAATAGGTGTGAAGGGGGAGGGAAAGGAGGTCCATCTTTCATCACTAGAGACCGAATCCCAGACCTTCAGAGTGGTGCTCGTATGGGTGCTAATATATGCGTTGCGAGGCCGATCCCCCTTCGCCTTCCAAACCAGGTCCCATATAGAACGACCCGCCACACTCCTATCCATATGCAGCCAGTGCTTCTCCAACTCCATTTGGGTCCATTCAGCCAGCACCCGGAGTTGTGCCGCTTTGTAGTAAAGAAGCATGTCTGGAAGGCCAGCCCCGCCCTTCCTCACCGGCCGGCGAAGCGTAAGAAAGGAGAGTCTAGCACGGCCCCCCTGCCAGATGTAACGCAGAACCATAGTCTTTAGACGTCGAAAAAAAACCCCGTCCAAGGTAATGGGGAGGGCTTGGAACAGATAAAGCAGCTTGGGGAGCAGCGTCATCTTGACGGCATGCACGCGTCCCAGCCAGGAGATAAACATAGGCTTCCAGCGATTCAGCTCAGCCTGTATCTGAGTCAGCAGAGGAGGGAAGTTAGCTGCATACAAGGTGGCGATGGAGGAGGTCAGCCGGACTCCGAGATATTGTATGGAGGAGCTAGACCAGGACAGGGGAGTAAGCGGTCGAATGCGCGCTACCTCAGAGGGTGGCAGCGTGAAGTTGAGAATGTATGATTTGCCGGGATTCACCCGAAATCCCGCCACCGCTTCGAACTGGGATAGCATGTCCTGTACCCGCGGGAGGGAAGTCCCGGGGTCAGCTAGCGACAATAGGACATCGTCAGCAAACAGAGATATTTTGTGCTGTTCCCCCGAAAAGGGGAGGCCCACAATATCCGGGTCCTCTCGTACCCTAATGGCAAGAGGCTCAATGCTAAGCGCAAAAAGTAAGGGAGATAGGGGGCAGCCCTGCCTCGTGCCCCGGGAATGTGCAAAAAAGGGTGAGACATGACCATTCACCATAACCCTCGAGCGCGGGCCATGATAATTGGCCCGAAGCATATCTATAAATTTGGGAGAAAAGCCAAAAGCATGTAGAGTACCAAAGAGAAAGTCCCAGTCCACCCGATCAAACGCCTTTTCAGCATCAAGGCCTAGCAGAACAGCTGGAATCTTAAAGCGCTCAGCTTTCTCGACCAGATGGATTAGCCGTCTAGTGTTATCATGGGTCTGGCGACCCTTTATAAAGCCAGATTGATCCGGATGGATGAGGACAGGCATAAGGTCCTGGAGCCGGGTGGCTAAGATAGAGGAATACAATTTGGCATCAACATTCAATAGGGCTATGGGCCGGTACGATTCGCATTTAGAGGGGTCTTTCCCCGCCTTGGGAATGATCGAGATCATAGCCTCCGCCATAGTGCGCGTAGTATGGCCCGCCTCCCTCATGCTGTTGAAAAGAGTCACCAAGTGGTCCCCCAACTCGGACGCGAACGTCTGATAGAAGGAAGCCGTATAGCCGTCCGGGCCCGGGGCCTTTTGCGGTTTAAGGGACCGAATGGCGGACAGCACCTCCTCCCTAGTAAAGGGGGCCTCCAACAGCTCGTTCCATTCCTTGGAAACCTGTGGAAGCGACAGGGCCTCCAAGTATGCTCGCTGAGCGGCCGGCACCAGGCGTTCTGCCGAGTATAATGCGGCATAGAAGTCGCCGAAAAGCTCTGCCTTAACCGCATCCCTGTGTTCCACGACCCCGGAGGGGGTCCGAATGCCACCCACATATTCCCTCTCACGTTTATCACAGAGCTGCCGTGCTAGGTGCTTCCCCACTTTGTTGCCTTGAGCATAGGAGAGGCGCCGTAGGCGCAAGAGGGTATATTCAGCCCGATTATTATAGTGCGCCCTAAGCTTCCCTCGCACCGCAGCAAGAGGGCGAAGGGTCTTTCTGGAAGGATTCTGCTTATGCGCAGTTTCCAACGTCGCCAGTTCCGCCTCCAGCGCCTCCCTCTCCTCGCGCCGAAGTTTGTTCAGGGCGGAGTTCAATGCAATGCACGTGCCCCGTGTCGTCGCCTTGAAGGCGTCCCATTGGGTGAAGACCGAGGTGTCACCAATCTTGTTAAGCTCAAAGAACTCACCAATGGCCGCCCTAAGCTTCTTGCAGGATTCCTCATCCCGCGTAAGGGATGCCGGGAAATACCATTTGCGGTGAGGGGACGACTCTGGGGCCCAGATCAAGCACGTCGCCAAAAGGCTATGATCAGAAACCGAAAGTGGAAAAAGTTTGCTATCGCGCAAGTCGCCCTGTAGAGATTGATGCACAAAAATGTGGTCAAGACGGGAATATGTGTGGTGAACATGTGAATAGAACGTGTAATCCCTAGTACGGGGGTGGAGGGAGCGCCAGCTATCAATAAGGCCCAGACTCAACAAGGTATCGCGCAGCTCCGGGGAAAAGAGACCCGTCTCCATCCTCTGTTGATGTGAACAATCAAGACATTTATCCCAAACCAAATTGAAATCCCCCATCACAATCAATGCTCCCTCCCCGAAGTCCCCCACCACTCTCAGAAGAGCCTCAAGGAACCCATGTTGGCCCGTGTTTGGCGCATAAACAACCACCCACGTGCAAAGCTTACCCATGAGCATCCCCTTCACCATCAACCACCGCCCCTCCTTGTAGCCCCGCACCCCCACAGGCTGAAATTGAAGTGAAGAGCGGAACAAAAGCGCAACCCCTCGGTGCTTAGTAGCGGCTGAGGATTTATAAATCAGGGGATACTGCCTGTGCTTAAGTCTAGATTCATCTTTACGGGCCAAATGAGTCTCCTGCAGGCCCACCACATCCAGCTGATGATCAAGAATATACTTCCACACTTTCTGGCGCTTTTGAGGAGAATTAAGGCCTTTAACGTTCCAGGAGCCTATTGTAACAGGCGACATCGAGTCCAACACCCCCCCCATCGCTCCAATCAATGCAGCCCACCGCCAGAGACAAACCATTCACACCACAGCCATACCAGGTCCCCAGCCACCACCACCGGGACCCATCCCCAGCAACCCTACCTAAACCCACAGGAGCCTCAAGAACAAAACTTAAAAAAGGAAAAGCGAGAACTAGAAAGAGATCAATGAAAGTCAGACATGACCATAAGGGTCGGGGGTTGAAGACCCTGGTAATGCCCCCCCGTGTCCAGGGGGGGGTAACCCTCCAGCGGAGAACTGTCCCACAGAGTACCTGAGATGGTAGAGCCCCCCCCGGCTCCCACGGGCCGCTGTTGAGGGGGCCTAGGCCGCCGAGGAGCTGTCCACTCGGCTCGACTCAGTCACTTGGGCCACCGAGGCTAAAGCTTCTCCCCTTTCACTCTGGCTTGCCGATGGAGATGGCCCCTCTGCTACGCCATGTCGGCCCACTCTTTGCCATGCTGGGGAGCGGGAACGGCGATGTCTTCTTGGAGAGGCGCTGGCGTCCGCCGACGCAAATGTTTCCTCCATTCCGAGCAGCTCCCTGGCGGCTGCTAGAGTTCGCACTTGCACCAGTCTATTTTGCCACCTGAAGATAAGCCGAAAGGGGTGACCCCAGGAGTAGGACACCCCGTGCTCCCTCAGGAAGGCCGTGATCGGGCGAAAGTCCCGTCGCTTTTGCAAGGTGGAAGCCGCCAGGTCTTGAAAAAGTTGAGGGCTGTGCCCACGAAAAAGCAGATTGTTGGTATCCCTCGCCTTCCGCAAGATCGTCTCCTTCAGCTGAAAGTCGTGGACACGAACTAAGATGTCGGGAGGCGGCGAGCGCGCGCCACGTGGCAGGCCCACCCGATGTACTCTGTCCATCTTGACTTCAGTGCGATCGTCCTCCGCCAAAATTTGCAAAAAGAGAGCCTCCACATACTCCCGTAGGTTCCCACCGTCTCCATCCCACGGCACCGCTCGTATTCGGATATTATTACGGCGGGACCGGTTTTCCAAGTCCTCGCAGTGGGTCTGGAGATCCAGATTTTGCTCGCGGAGCTGGAGCAAATCTTGCTGTAGCTGATGGACGTCCCCACTGAGGCCCAAGTCGTGGTCCTCTAAGGTCGCTACACGCTCGCCGATGCCGTCTACATCTCGGCGGACCTCACGGAGGTCGGAGGCTAGTTGTGCTTTCAGCTCCGTAATATCCTCCTTGATGGAGGAAAAAAGCTCTATCAGGAAGGCCTTCGTGACCGGGCCATCAGCGTCGTCTTTGGTCGGCGACTTGCTAGGGCCGGGGGGCGATCCAGACGACCCCTTACCAGGACCATCCTTCCCCGGTTTATTCAGGCGATTCCTCGTCTACATGATGCGAGACCTCAGCTCAGATGGTGAGAGGCAAGATGGCACCACCTCTCCGTCCGTTAGTCTTCTGCGCTGTCCAGCAAACCTCCAGACAGGTCGGCGCCTCTTCGTCACCTCCGCTCGGCGACAACAGCCAGCTAGGACGCCGGGATCACAGGCAGGCTCGCCACAATCCCAGTGGGGGGGACTCGCAAAGCAAGCGCCTCACTCGGTAACTTGCTAGAGTCCCGGGACCCCTCGTGTGAAGAGTCGGTGTCGCCCAGACGAAGCGCCGTAGGCCGCTCCGGTACTCGTGCGTCACCAAACTAACACCTCGGCTAAGTCCGCCGTCCCAGGTCATAGCTCGACGGGAGAAGGAGCAAACCAATGCCGGACACCTCAGCGAACCCAGGAGAGTCAAAGCCGAGGCTGAAATCGCCCCAGTGCTTCTAAACAAAGCTATGAAAGGCTCGGGTGCTGGAGGAGCTCGCAGGCACGTCTTACTCCGTCGTCATCTTGGCCACGCCCCACTACAGGGCTATTTTTAGGGTTCAGGGGGTAGGTTTGGGTTTTGGGGTACCGGGTATTTTAAGGGTTCAGGGCTAGGTTTGGGTTTTGGGGTACAGTGGTATTTTAGGGTTCAGGGGTAGGTTTGGGTTTTGGGGTACAGGGGTATTTTTAGGGTTCAGGGCTAGGTTTGGGTTTTGGGGTAGAGTTTTTTTTTTAGGGTTTAGGGATAGGTTTGGGTTTTGGGGTAGAGGGTATATTTATAGGGTTAAGCTGGGGTAGTGTTTAAGGGTGTTGGGGTATTTTAAGGAGTAAGGGTGGGTTATGATTATGGGGTGCAGGGGTATTTAAAGGGAGCAGGGTGGACACCCAGAGCTGGAATGTACAAAACCTGGGAAGAAAAAACAATGAAATATTGGGCATAATGCTCGCTTTTTTTTCGTAATCCCGCGCCGGCACACACCCACGCCCCTAGCACACGCCCACAACACATGATATGAGACATGGCATGAAGGGCGGAACGTACCACACGCCCCCAGCGTTTGTCACGCCCCCAGCACACGCCCACAGCACAACGCAGACAAGCCCACAAGGGACTACTTTGCTGGCACAGTTTTTTTACCTTTTAATTGTATATGGTGGGAGTCTGCATAGCCTATGTCCTTCTGGTGCAACTGCCCTTTCCAACGCTGTATTGGGTGTTGTGATTGGTGCTGTGGTTCCTGAGATTACCCGCCTCAAAGGTTTGGGTTCTCTCTTTATTATATTAGTATGGATATTAAAAAAAATATATATTTTTATTTAACCCCTTCCCTGCTGGGTACATTCCCCCGCTGTGCTGGGGGGAGGGGGGGTGCGCGCAGCGCCCTCATGCTCATGACGAGCTCAGCTCGTCATGAGCTACAGTGCTCCTGTGCTCATGACGAGCTGAGCTTGTCACGACCACACCCGTTTCTTTAGAACGTTCAGCACAGCAGGGGAATTAGCCCAGCGTGCGAACGTTCTAAAGGCCATGACGAGCTCAGCTCGTCATGAGCACCGGAGTACTGTAGCTCATGACGAGCTGAGTTTGTCATGATCATGCAAGGGGTTATATTAATTATTTATTAATTTTAAAGTTATTTAAGTATTTTAAGTATGTTTAAGTTAGTTATATTTATTATTTCATTCATTTTAAATTACTTTTAACTACTTAAAAAATTCGATATTTTGACTATCTATATTTCTTACAACGATATTTTTGATTCTATATTTTTTTACTTACCTGTTTGGAGATAGGAAGTCGATATTTTGGCATTCTAAATTTTTTACTCGATATTTTTGTAGTTGTATATTTTTGCCATCGATATTGTTTCAGTGATCCGAATAATGAACATGTGAACATTCAACTGCATCTCAATGGAGGAATCAGGCGACATCATATCATCTCATGCATAATGAACGAAATGCTAATGTGACCAGGAAACTGCATCTCATCTGAGAAATGAGACAACATCATGTCATCTCATGCATAATGAGACAATATACTAATGTGAACATCAGGCTGCATCTAAATGGAGGAACAAGATGACGTCATGGCATCTCATGCATTATGAGACTATGTACTATTGTGACTATGAGGCTGGATCTCAGGGGAGGAATGAAACATTATGTCATCTCAAGCATAATGAGACTATGTACTAATGTGACCATGAAGCAGCATGCATCTCAACTAAGGAATCCAACACCATGTAATCTTCTTACTAATATGATGACTTACTAATGTTACCCTAAGACTGCATCTCAACTAAGTCATAATCTCATTCCTAATGAGACCACACACTAATGTACTCATGACATCGCAACTTAACTGAGGAACGGCACATCTTACTAATGTAACCATATGACCACATCTCAACTTAGGACTGAGACAAAGTTCTTAAAATAACCACGAGACTGCATCTTCAATGAGGAATGGGATCAAATATCGATAGAGCAATGAGACTGTATCTCAACCGAGGAAAGAAAAGACATGGCAATGTAACCATGAAATCTCCCCTCAACTGTAGAATAAAAGCCCATATTAATGTTAGCATGAGACAGCATCTCAATTCAGTATTGAGACAACACAATCATGTAAACATGAGACAGAATCATAGCTGAAGAGTGAGAAAAATGCTAATGTAACCATGACACCGGGCCCCATCTGACGATTGAGAACACGCATTAATGCATCTCAATTCTGGATTGAATCATCTCATTAATGTAACAATGAGATGGCATTTCAACTGAGGAATGAGACGAGATAATAATAAAACCATCAGACCGCATCTTAACTGAGCAACGAGAGGACATGATATTATAAAAAAGACAGCAATTCAACTGAGGCATAAGATAGCATATTAATGTAACCATGAAGTCCCAGCTCAATTTAAGAATGCGACAACAATTTCAACGTAATCAAGAGACAGCATCTCAACTAAGGGACCAGATGACATATTAGTGTATACAACATATAAGACAAGGTGGATTTGCTATTAATGACCTGCACATCAAAGTGTCTCCGTTGTGTAATAGTTCAGCAACAATAAACATAAATCAAGTATTGAGTGCAACCTTGGTGTCCAACGCTCATCCACCTACGGCGTCAAGCTCTGTATTCACAATGAGTCCAATAGATATCACATTAACAAAAAAACACCAGAGCACATCATATATGGGTAACTTTCATCCTTTGTGCAATCTGCACTCTTCTTCCATCAATGTTCATGTATTCAAGAATTTTCAATCCGTAAGAATAACGTAGTGTAGATCAGTCAGATTTTATCCCTTTATAAAATACAATGTTCCACAGCTGACGCCCGTTTCGCCCTATGAGGGCTTCCTCAAGGCTTTCTCACGATATATTGCACCCCTATTTGTATCTGAAGATTTGGGTTCCCAAGAATCAATTATCCATTATCCAAAATACTTAGTGTAAGATTCACATTTGGTTCCCTGCACCCGTTCGTGCATGTATTGTGTAAATTTCAAGTCCTCTGTAATCACCCTTGTTGTGGAGCCATAATACGTTCCATCGCGCGATGTAGATAAATTCAGCGTCTGTCCATGTCCAAACTCCAGACATATTAGTGTAACCATGAGATCACAGCTCAAATTATGAAAAAAACAACATGATAATTTAACCATGAGACAGGATCTCAACATATTGATGTGACCAAGAGGCCACATTTCAACTGAGGAATGAGACAATGTACTGATGTGACCACAACACACCCAAGAATTGACATGATAATCTAATCTAATGTGACCATTAGAACACATCTTAACTGATGAGTGAGACCACATTTTAATGTAACCTTGCCTCATCTCAACTGAGGAAGGAGATAACACATTAGTGTAATCATGACACTACATCTCAAAGTAGGAATGATACATGTTAATGTGGCCAACTGATAATGGAGATGACATACTAATGAGACCACAAATCAATTTAGGAATGAGAGGGCATAATAATCTCAATCAAGAAATGAGATCACGTTACTAATGTAACCAAGAGACAGCGTCTTAACCAAGGTATGGGACAACATTATTAGTGTCACAATGAGATGGCATTCCAACTGAGGTATGAGATCACATGATAATGTGACGTGAGTCCGCGTCTGACATGAGGACTGAGACCATGTATGAATGTAGCCTTGAGAGCACATCTCAGCTTAGGAAGGAGACAGCATATTATTATAACCACAAGACCACGTCCTAACTTAGGAGTTACATGGTATATTAATGTAAAGATGAGACAGGATGTCACCTGGGGAATGAGGCCCTGTATTAATGTAGCCATGAGTTAGCAAGTCAACCGAGGAATTAGAGGACCTGGTTATGTCACTATGAGACTGTATCTCAATGGAAGAATGAAGCCACATTTAATGTAACCGTGAGATTTCCTCTCAACTAAGGCATGAATTAGATGACGCTATTAATGTAACCTTTGGACAGCATCTCGTAAGGAATGTGATGCCATGCTAATATAAGCACGGGATGGCATCTGGTAAGGAATGTGATACCATACAAAATAACCACGGAAGTCCATCTCTTAGGTAATGTCATGCCATGCTAATGTAACCACGGGACTCCATCTCGTAAGGAATGCGATGCCATCCTAACGTAACCACAGGACTGCATCTCATAAGGAATACAATGCCATGCTAACGTCACCACAGGACTGCATCTTGTAAGGAATGCGATGCCATGGTAACGTAAACACGGGACTGCATCTCATAAGGGATGCAATGCCATGCTAACGTCACCACAGGACTGCATCTTGTAAGGAATGCAATGCCATCCTAACGTAACCACAGGACTGTATCTCGTAACCAATGCAATGCCATACTAACGTCACCACGGGACTGCATCTCGTAAGAATTGCCATGCCATGCTAATGTAACCACTGGACTGCATCTTGTAAGAATTGCCATGCCATCGTAACCACGGGACTACATCCCATAAGGGATGCAATGCCATCCTAACGTAACCACAGAACTGCATTTCGTAAGGAATGCAATGCCATCCTAAAGTAACCATGGGACTGCATCTTGTAAGGAATGCAATGCCATGCTAACGTAACCACGGGACTGCATCTTGTAAGGAATGCAATGCCATGCTAACGTAACCACGGGACTGCATCTCGTAAGGAATGCAATGCCATGCTAACATCACCGCAGGACTGCATCTCATAAGGAAAGTGATGCCATCCTAACATAACCACGGGACTGCATCTCGCAGGGAATGCAATGCCATCCTAACATCACCAAGGGACAGCATCTCGTAAGGAATGCGATTGCATGCTAACGTCACCATGGGACTGCATCTCGTAAGGAATGCGATGCCATGATAACGTCACCATGTGACTGCACCTCGTAAGGAATGCGATCCCATCTTAACGTAACCATGGGACTACATTTCATAAGGAATGCGATGCCAAGCTAAGGTAAATGCGGGGCAGCATCTCGTAAGGAAAGCGATGCCATGCTAAAGTAGCCGCAGGACAGCATCTCATAAGGAATGTGATGCCATGCTAACGTAACCACGGGACTGCATCTCATAAGGAATATGATGCAATGCTAACGTAACCACGGGACTGCATCTCATAAGGAATGTGATGCCATGCTAACGTAACCACGGGACTGCATCTCATAAGGAATGTGATGCCATGCTAACGTAACCAAGGGACTGCATCTCATAAGGAATGTGATGCCATGCTAAAGTAACCACGGGACTGCATCTCATAAGGAATGTGATGCCATGCTAACGTAACCACGGGACTGCATCTCATAAGGAATGTGATGCCATGCTAACGTAACCACGGGACTGCATCTCATAAGGAATGTGTTGCCATACTGACATAAGCAAGGGACTAAATCTAGTAAGGAATGTGTTGCCATGCTACCGTAACCACAGTACTGCATCTAATAAGGAATGTGATGCCATGCTAACGTAACCACGGGACTGCATCTTATAAGGAATGTGATGCCATACTAACGTAACCACAGTACTGCATCTCGTAAGGAATGGGATGCCATGCTACCATAACCACAGGACTGCATCTCATAAGGAATGTGATGCCATACTAACGTAACCACAGTACTGCATCTCATAATGAATGTGATGACATACTAACGTAACCCAGGGACTGCATCTCGTAAGGAATGTGAGGACATACTAACATAACCCAGGGACTGCATCTCGTAAGGAATGTGATGCTATGCTAACGTAACCACAGGACTGCATCTCAAAAGGAATGGTATGCCATGCTAACATAACCACGGGACTGCAACTCATAAGGACTGTGATGCCATGCTAAAGTAACCACAGGACTGCATCTCATAAGGAATGTGATGCCATGCTAACGTAACCATGGGACTGCATCTCATAAGGAATGTGATGCCATGCTAAAATAACCATGGGACTGCAACTTATAAGGAATGTGTTGCCATACTGACGTAACCAAGGGACTAAATCTAGTAAGGAATGTGTTGCCATGCTACCATTACCACAGTACTGCATCGCATAAGGAATGTGATGCAATGCTAACGTAACTAAGGGACTAAATCTAGTAAGGAATGTGTTGCCATGCTACCATTACCACAGTACTGCATCGCATAAGGAATGTGATGCAATGCTAACGTAACCACAGGACTGCATCTCATAAGGAATGTGATGCCATACTAACGTAACCACAGCACTGCATCTCGTAAGGAATGTGATGCCATGCTAACGTAACCACAGTACTGCATCTCATAAGGAATGTGTTGCCATACTAACGGAACCCCTGGACTGCATCTCGTAAGGAATGTGATGCCATGCTAACGTAACCACAGGACTGTATCTCATAAGGATTGTGATGCCTTACTAACGTCACCACTGGACTGCATCTCATAAGGAATGGGATGCCATACTAACGTAACCGCAAGACTGCATCTCGTACGGAATGTGGTGCCATGCTAACGTAACCACAGGACTGTATCTCGTAAGGAATGTGATGCCATGTTAATGTAATCACGGGACTGCATCTCATAAGGAATGTGAAGCCATACTAACGTAACAACTGGACTGTATCTTGTAAGGAATGTGATGCCATGCTAACGTAACCACAGGACTGTATCTCATAAGGAATGTGATGCCATACTAACGTAACCACAGGGCTGCATCTCGTAAGGAATGCAATGCCATACTAAAGTAGCCGCAGGACAGCATCTCATAAGGAATTTGATGCCATACTAACGTAACCACAGTACTGCATCTCATAAGGAATGTGATGCCATACTAACGTAACCACAGTACTGCATCTCATAAGGAATGTGATGCCATCCTAACATAACAATGGGACTGCATCTCATAAGGAAAGTGATGCCATACTAACGTAGCCACAGTACTGCATCTCATAACGAATGTGATGACATACTAACATAACCACGGGACAGCATCTCATAAGGAAAGTGATGCCATACTAGGATAACCATGGGACTGCATCTCATAAGGAATGTGATTCCATGCTAACGTAACCACAGTACTGCATCTCATAAGGAATGTGACGCCATACTAACGTAACCACGGGACTGCATCTCATAAGGAATGTGATGCCATGCTAACGTAAACACGGGACTGCATCTCATAAGGAATGTGATGCCATACTAACGTAACCACAGGACAGGATCTCGTAAGGAATGTGATGCCATACTAACGTAACTACAGGGCTGCATCTCATAAGGAATGTGTTGCCAAACTAACGTAACCACAGTACTGCATCTCATAAGGAATGTGATGCCATCCTAACATAACAATGGGACTGCATCTCATAAGGAATGTGATGCCATCCTAACGTAACCCCGGGACTGCATCTCGTAAGGAATGTGATGTCATGCTAACGTAACCACAGGTCTGTATCTCATAAGGAATGTGATGCCATTCTAACGTAACCACGGGACTGCATCTCATAAGGAATGTGATGAAATACTAACGTAACCACAGGACAGCATCTCGTAAGGAATGTGATGCCATACTAAAGTAACCACAGGGCTGCATCTCATAAGGAATGTGTTGCCAAACTAACGTAACCACAGTACTGCATCTCATAAGGAAAGTGATGCCATGCTAATGTAACCACGGGACTGCATCTCATAAGGAATGTGATGCCATACTAGGATAACCATGGGACTGCATCTCATAAGGAATGTGATGCCATGCTAAAGTAACCACAGTACTGCATCTCATAAGGAATGTGATGCCATCCTAACATAACAATGGGACTGCATCTCATAAGGAATGTGATGCTATGCTAACTTAACCACAGTATTGCATCTCATAAGGAATGTGATGCCAAACTAACGTAACCACAGTACTGCATCTCATAACGAATGTGATGACACACTAATATAACCACGGGACAGCATCTCATAAGGAAAGTGATGCCATACTAGGATAACCACGGGACTGCATCTCATAAGGAATGTGATGCCATGCTAACGTAACCACAGTACTGCATCTCATAAGGAATGTGATGCCATACTAACGTAACCACGGGACAGAAAGCAACTTAAAACTTGGATATTCGACAAGTAATTCCCCACCCTTCTTCAAGCGCCTTGAGACCCTCCGGGTATGTAGCGCGCTATATAAATCTTTTGACTTGACTTGACTTGACTGCATCTCATAAGGAATGTGATGCCATACTAACGTAACCACAGGACAGCATCTCGTAAGGAATGTGGTGCCATACTAACGTAACCCCGGGACTGCATCTCGTAAGGAATGTGATGCCATGCTAACATAACCACAGGACTGTATCTCATAAGGAATGTGATGCCATACTAACGTAACCACGGGACTGCATCTCATAAGGAATGTGATGCCATACTAACGTAGCCACAGGACAGCATCTCGTAAGGAATGTGGTGCCATACTAACGTAACCACAGGGCTGCATCTCATAAGAAATGTGATGCCATGCTAAAGTAGCCACAGGACAGCATCTCATAAGGAATGTGATGCCATACTAACGTAACCACAGGACAGCATCTCGTAAGGAATGTGATGCCATACTAACGTAACCACAGTACTGCATCTCATAAGGAATGTAATGCCAAACTAACGTAACCACACTACTGCATCTCATAAGGAATGTGATGCCATCCTAACATAACAATGGGACTGTAGGGGGGAGGAGCTACGCCGTGAACCAAGATGGCCGCATAAGCTCCCGGCTCCGCCGACCTCCACCGGCGGCCCGTCAATCCTGTTGTCTATCCTCTACCCACGCCCTGGGCCTGGAT